>NW_004797417.1:587255-604668 GCF_000002075.1 Aplysia californica
GGCGCTTGCGGGAGTGCATGTTGGTAGGACGTTTGAAACAGGAACTTTAGAAACATTGTTTTATTATACTGGCAGATTCCTGTGGACTATCCTGAAGCGATCATTGTATACCCTCCGCATGAGCTACACTATGAATAAACGCAGGGTGGAGGATATCAAATCCACATACGACACAGTGCAACAGAGGCTGAAGCGACTGCAGGGTGATGCAGAGAAACTGCTGCACCAGATGAGGAAGGAGGTGAAGAGTGCTACATTTGAGGCCGGCCAGGATCTCATGTCCCATCTAGACTCTATGAAGACAAGGTGAGGGGCCGACAAAAGGAAAGCAATGTTTTATTTAATCTGATTTACTTGTCTTCAGGGGTGTGAGCTTCTTCAGTTTAGTAGAATCTTTGAAATATGCTCCATATTTATTTTCCACATAATATGTTCATATAGGTTACATCAGGGATGTCTTTTAAAGAAGTGATAGCTTTCACAACAACACACCGCTGACCACCTTTGCTGCCATTGTCTGTAAACGTTTCTTCTTCGAATATGCCCACTATCCTCTGCTATGTAATGATGAAGCTTATTTTTATTGCAAGCCAAATTCGTTAGTTAAATTCCCACGTGGGGGAGACAATAAACATTTCAGTGTGTATCACCGTGTTCTTGATGGGATGGAGCATGAATTGGATCAAACAGACTTCAGTTTAAGTCATAAGAATTACTTTGATGGGGGAATACCAATTGTCTGTTTACCAAATTCAGCAAACCAGAAAACAATTAATGAATTAGAAAATGTCAATTAATCAAATCATTTGAAACAATTACAACTTTTCCAACAAAACTAATAGTTAGAACCATTCAGACCTTTTACAACCCGCTAAACCGTCCATTTGTTACCATTTAGAATGCGTCTTATGGCCTGGCATGAAGACGAATGCCCCAAGCGAGAGAGGACCTGGCAGAACGTGTTAAAGACAGCATCCTTGGTCATTAGCGAGAAGATCGCTCAAGAAATCAACTACTGGGAACATAGCACTGACAGGGTCGCCAGTCTACAGAAGGATATCCTGTTGCAGTTTCAGGAAAAGTTTGAAGTGTTCGGCAATCAGCTCCACAATATTGAAAGTAAGGCAGAAAACAAACATTAATTACTTGTTAGAAATCTCTTCTCCGTCTATCCCCCTCCCACCCATCCCGTCTCCCTCGCCCATCACCCCCTCTAATCTCTCTATACAACCTTCAGCTTCAGAGTTTAAAAGACAGTATATCGTTAATACCATGAAGAACCCAACGTTCTTGCTTTCATGCTTTGAGATGTCTGTTTGGAACGCTTTAGATGCAGTGCCGGATTAAGACCCAGCTGGCCCCAAGGCACACTTCACTGAGTGGCCTGAAAAAGTTAGATATGATGTAAATTCCCCCCCCCCTCCCCGCCCTCCCCTCCTAACCCGTTTTACACACACACACACACGCGCGCGCGCGCGGGCGCTTGCTTGCAAATTCAAAACTACACACACATCACACAAATGCGCGGTCTGTCTGTGCGTGTGTCTGTCTGTCAGCAAGTCCAACGTATGACAGTATGGAATATGGACAACATACCAATAAGATAATGTAACTAAGGTCTCACAACAATAACATTATGCATTATTATTTCTTACCTAGATTGCCACTTGGCGTGCTTTTGCAACAGCGAATTCATCAACGACTTTGTTAATGTCAAAGTTGTGCAGTAAATCGCTTTCAATTGAAAGACGTGCTAGCATCCATAGCCCCTGCTGAGACATGGTTGAATGCTAAACGTCTTTAATGCGTTTCAATTGCGAAAATGAATGTTCGCCAGTGCAGTTAGTTGACACTAGAGACAGGCACAACCGCACTGTCTATATTCCATTGGAAAGTTAGGAGAGAGGTCATGTGGATAGACATTAACAAGTGCTGATATTGAAGCATTGATGTCTTCAGCTGACATTGAATCACGCTCTGTTAAAACACCAAACCGTTGCACTACTGTTGAATAGGCGTCAATTCGCCTGCATAGGGCACTTTTCAGTTGGACCATGATAACCAAGAATGTATTCACTTTGAATTTCTCCTGACCCGAGATTACATCCATCACACATGCGGCATCTCCGTCATCTACTGCTCTCCTGTGTACACGTGCTCTCCGACTGTCTGATTTATTTATGCTGCTTCCACATCGGTCACATGCCTTGTCATGGTAATAGTCAAACTTTCCTCGACACTCACCTATATAATATGTGTCTAAACTTTTTAACAATCCAATGGCTGGGCTTAGTTCAATAGTTGAACTTTGTAGCAGTTTACTGCAGCCATTGAAACGTTGTAAAATGTCATTCCAAAGTTCACACATGAAAGCAACTTCAATAGTGTTCATATAACTTGCAAGTGCGCCAGCTTCGTGCTTCGTGAGACCATTCTGGTCAATATCCTCTGCAATCTCTTGTAGAGCACTTTGGAATTGTTTGTAGCCCCTGAAGCCTGTTTCTGTCGCATCAGCCCGGGCAGACCACCGGGTGTCAGATGGGTGTTTTGGGACAAGACATTCAAGATTTTCCTCAACGTGTCGTAATAAAATATTCCAACGATGTGTTGATGCAAGAAAAAATGAATACAAGCGCTGCAGGAACTGAAAGAAAGACACAGCTTCCACAGAGCAATCTACAGTTGTTTGACCAACTAAATTTAGAGAGTGGCCTGCGCTCAGAATATAATTGTCCTTGGACCCAACGATTTCATTACTGGCTCGAAAAGCCAGCCCTCTCTCACAAAGGAAAATGCTTGTCTAATACAATGTAACAAAATGTTTTTCAGTATTTTCGTTGTTCCAGTAAGTTTTGGTCTAACCGCTCGTCAACTTGACCACCAGCAACACTACGTTGACATAAAGTCAAGACTGAGTTTATATGTTTGGGACTTGTTTCATGTGTTTTAAAATAGTTATATTCTTCCAATCTGTAAACCCCTGACCAGAAAGATGTACGCGGTCTGGCGAAAACAAAAAGCAAGGGAAACAGAAAACACAGGCTTTGGCTGGAGAATATACTAGCCAGTCATGATCAACTACTTCTCCATTTGACAAAATACGTTTGAATGCACTGTTATTTAAATACCGATTCACGCCAGAAAAGTCTCGTTTTGTCTCTGGATAGTCACTTGCCAAATTCCAAAACTGGTTTGCTCCGCGAGTTATGCACATTTCAAGCACATAGTCCGTTATGTCAACTAGAAGCCCTACATCATTTGCTATTGTTCCTGAAATATTATCAGTTTCGACTGTTTTAGCATCAGCTAGCTCAGCTTCAGCAGTAGGCTCTTCTTGGTTGCTGTCGATTTGAGATGAAGAAGCTTCACCACCAGCTACCCCAGCTCCAATAGTACTAGCAGTAGGCTTTTCTTGGTTGCTATCGATTTGAGATGAAGAAAGTTCGCTTCTACTTTTCTTTTTAACATGAAAAATTGAAGTCAGTTTTGTTAATTTTTTCAGTTCTTCTCCTTCTTTAATTTTCTTCCTCTCCAACTCCTTCGCTCGTTCCCATACACTCTTTCGTTTTGACATTTCAAGATACTAATCCTAGCAGACACTGAGGATAAGCATGCACAAGAAAAGTACATTATGAAGTAACGTGGTAGGGCCTATGTTGTGGTAGTGGTGGAGGTGATGCTGCTGCTGCTTTTGTTCTTGTTGTTGTTTTGTTTTGTTTTTTGCTGCTGCTGCAATGGTTTGGATTATATTATGTCGATTCTGGTCTCTATCAGCATCCTCAATATTGTATATTATAAGTAAAGTACTAGTTCGTGTACTACTACTGCCTGAGATCAAAATGCAGTCATACGGCATAGCCACTGTCAAAATAAAATATATCCAGTTGCAGCCAAAGCTGCAGTTTAAAAGACCTTCTCCCACACATACACACAAACTTTCCTGTCTCCCCCCCCCCTGCCCCCAATCCCACCAACTCTCACTTTCCCGTTGGGTTTCTTCATTTTCCTGTTAGTATGAAGAAAAATTTGTTCGCGTAATTTAACATATAGTTTTACCGACATATGATAGCATTAGTATTGAAAATAACTATTTGGCCCTCTGTTGCTTAGGCTAGCAATATGTAAGTCATAAATCATAACTCACAAGGCATTTATAAAGCGCCCACTCTAGAAGATCTGCTCTGAGGCGCTACAATTTGGATCAATTGAATATTTTCTGGAACAGAGATGTCTTGTCTCAACATTTCCTATTGCTGATGGCAGTGCGTTCCATAAAGATGGGGCTGAAACACTGAAAGCCCGATTTCCGATTTTTGTTCTGGCATTTCTAGTTGACAGTCTTGGGTGTTTACCCTGTCTTGTGTTTCTGAAAGATGCTTTCACATTTATGAGTTCTGTGATCTAGGATGGTCTAATTTCGTGGATTGCTTCAAAAGCTAACTGTACTAACAGTAGGATCTTTAGGTCAACCTCACAAGTAACTGTTGAGTCCCGAGTTCCGGGGAGGGGGAGTTGTGGAGGTGATAGGGTTTAGGCCTAAAAGAGGGGATGCCATTAAAAAATATATAAACACTGCGCTACTAGACTTAGACTAGATTTATCTAGATCTAGGTCTATTCTACGTTTTATATTATTCATTTGGAATCTTGACACTAATTTTGTAATGTTTCAATTAGCTAAAAAACAAAAAATAGTACAAAAAATAACTTTTTACACGTATAATGTTGGCATCCCTTTCTGTCCCTTCCCTTGCTTAAAACGTCTATGCCTAATAATAGATGTCTGAATTATTATACAGATAGCACCTTGATTTTTTATATATCGGGGGTTTTGTAAGCACAGTTCACCTTTCACCTCATGTGCACTTAGAAAACTGTCGAATTTGGCAGAAATTAGGCTAGAAATGTAGCATTTGCAAGCTTTTGACTCCAGCAGGGCCACAACTTTGGAACTGTTATCTGGGTTGCCAGGTATCTGGTGACTTTAGAGGCCAAATGTGTTTGATTTGGAACCCACTGCTAATGATTCAATTTAATTTTAGAAACAAAATGTGGCCTAGAGAGAGGCCAAACAAAATGTGACAGCACTTTCTGAACTTGGCCTGGGACTAAAAACTCAGTCGGACTCTGGCTAGGGCTAGCCTGGGGCTATTCTAGTTGTGGCCTTGCTGACTGGCCTTGCTGCGGCCTGATGAAAACGTGGAAAAAACCCGAAAAAATGTGGCCTTGTTGTACCCTGTCTCTGGCCCGTTTGTGGCCTATTTTTTGAGTGGCCCCAAGGCAATTGCCTTATTTGCCTAATGGTTAATCCGGCACTGTTTAGATGGATGAACAACGTGATAATTTAATAGTAAGTTCCTCTAGAAGTTAAGAAACAGAAGTGAATCAAGAGGCTGCTAGATCTACATCTTTGTATCAGAAATGCTTGACTTGAGCACATTTTTCAAATCTCTTAACAAATCATTAACTCAACAACTTGACTGTGTACACAGGTTTCGATCCCACCGACAGTTACCTGTTTAGATAACTTTGTATGAAATTTTATCTCCTTGCTTTGCACTCATGTTTATTGGTGTATTATTTTTATTTTTCAGGAGCGTTGGCACACGATGTTCAAGCTGAGACAAATTTTAACATGTCTGTGACAAGCTCTCTGTCTTCCAAGAAGGGAGGAAAACTAGCCAAACTGTCTAAAGGCGCGCCAGCTTTTCTCAGGTATGTTTACATCTGGCTTAACGTATTTCAGGCCCGCATGCAGTTTACGGCAAACTAAACATTTCGAGTTAACGAAGTAATCATGCTAAGTAACACTAGGGCCATTACATTTGCCTTTTGCCAAAGTGCTGAAAAAGCACTCATACATCGTCAAATAACAAATTAAAAAACAAACCAGCAACGGTTATTATGTGGCCCTGGATGAAAAGATTTTTTAAATCTCCTCATGGTTTTATCAGCATCAGCAATAGTAACAACATAAGTATATAAAGAAAAATATCAGCACAAAAATAACACCACCACTATTAACAACAGCTGCAGCAACAACAACAATGGCAGCACCAACAATGATGACAATTACAACAACAACAACAACAGCAACAACAACAACAACAACAACAACAACAGCAACAGCAACACTGAGACCAAAAAAAAAATGAAAGAAGGTAATCTTGTCTTCTATTTCAGCCTGGGTAACTCTGTGACCTCTGGGTTTAGCCTTGACCCCAAAAACGCTGAGTTGCGGACGTTGTTTAAGGACAAGTACCAGAGTGACCCGTGCAGGGCCATGGCCAAGGCCACAGAGATCTTTCTGGGCTTCCTCAATGAAACCGTTGTTGTTTCCTCGCTCGTTAAGTTTTTTGACAGGTGTGTTTCTGTAATGTTGTTTTTCTTCGTCGGCTTTGTATTCATGTTTTGCTTTATTACATATGGATATTGGTAGTTAAATTCTAATTTCTTTCCCTACTTTATTTGTGTGCTATATTTTCTTAAAGAGTTTATTAGTTTAATTTGTGAAAATAAGAAGTGGTCTGATTTGTGTTCATTATAAAATGGTCGCGCATTGTTTTACTTTTACTTACTGTGAGGATATACAGAAAAGATGGAAACGAAACTCAAGTGAATTGTTTTATTTTGAATCTCAATATTTGCTCCATGCCTTACATCTTTTTGTTTCTTGTCGAAATGCGAAGTAACAAATATAGTTCGACACTCCCAGGTGTATTTTTGAAATGGAATTGACAGACGTTTCCTGGGGTCTCCCAGTTTAGGATGGCTCATTCTTGTTGAAGAGGAACGTTGTATCCTAGCTAATGACTGACACAATTTTGCTCAGGACAAAAAATGGACATTAACTTATACCTTCCAGTTATTTTTCTTTCAATTGCTATTGGTTTTTGCTTGTTTAAATAATAAAATAAAATCCTTGTTGATAATGGTTCTAGTATAAAGAAGGAGCGTAAATGATAAGGAGGAATACAATTGAAAAAGAGGTGACGATGATTCAGACAACAAATGAATAGTGTAACGACGACAAAGATCATGACAAGGAGAAGATTAAGTATCGTGGGGGTTCCTGTTTTTATTTTCTCTCCTTACGATGTGGATGAACTCTAATATATCACGAGTATATTCGGCGATTGACCTCTTTAGAAGACAAAGGAATTAATAAAAGACTTGAGAGTATAAAAAAGACCAATAACAACCACTATTTTTTAAAGATGAGGAGGTGGAGGTGGAGGTGGAGGTGGAGGTGGAGGTGGAGGTGGTAAGGTCTTACAAGTATCTTGGTGTAACTATCGATAACAGACTTGACTGGCATCCCTACGCGTTTCTTGTGCATAAAAAAGTAAACCAAATAAAGTTTCTTTTAAGAAAATTAAGAAATTTTCGTGTTGACAACAAGATTATGTCCCTTTTATACCGTTCTAGATTGAAAGTGTGCTATTATTTTGTATTTGCTGCTGGGGATGGAAAGGGGGGGGGGGATTGTAAGGTGAAAGATAAAGAAAATGGATATAATTTTTCTAAAATTTATGAAATGTATAACACCACAAGTATAAGAAAGACAAAAAGCATTAAAAACCACCCATAACACCCCCTTTCCACGCAAATCGTAAGATCACGCAGCGGCAGATATATACTTCCAAAATCGAAGAGAGAAAGATATACAAGAAGTTTTTTTTACAACCTAGCATAAGGCTTTTGTCAGAATGAGCATATTATGTGTGTTGCTCTTTAGAGTATGTATATATATATATATATATATATATATATATATATATATATATATATATATATATATATACATATATATATATATATATATATATAACTCCAAAGGTCTTGTAATTAAATTCCTGCATGTGGTTGAATACTGCTTCTGATGTGAATGTGCATTTCGTCATTTTGTCAGCTTTACTTCTCTTTTCATATTAAATTGTAATGAGAGTAATGAATAATTTAAATTGTTTATGTACACCTGCATGTGTTTTTACGGTCCTGTACAGCCAAGAAAATTTCCCCCTGGGATATTAAAGTATCAGCTTATCTTATATTATCTTAGTTCTGAAGTTACAAAAGGTCACATTTAATTTAATGGCGTTTTTCCTTTTTTCTACCATCCTGCTCTGTAGACTTGTCAAAAGTATTGACAAAATCGGTACCAAAATCCCAGAATTGATCAAAGCGGATCAACAATTGCT
Organism: Aplysia californica; assembly: GCF_000002075.1. Lineage (NCBI taxonomy): Eukaryota > Metazoa > Mollusca > Gastropoda > Aplysiida > Aplysiidae > Aplysia > Aplysia californica. The sequence continues at coordinate 595,456 of NW_004797417.1, forward strand.
TGAGAAGTTGAACTCTGACCTTCACTCGGGCGAAAGGAAACTAGGCGAGTACCCCTCAATGTCTGGAACAGTTGCTAACCTACAGGGAAGGCTCGACCTGCTCTATGTTCAAAGACTCATGGTTTCTGACTTCACAGCCGATCAGCTGGAGTGAGTATTGCATTCGTTTTGTTAAACGATTACTTGAAATTAGGAACAGTACTTTGGCCCCAACGATAACTATGGAATATGGGTTTTGGCGCCACACATCACTTCAGGTTTGAAACAATTACTTTTTGTTGTGCGTACTTCGTAAGTAATGGAAAGAAAGAAAGGCACACACACACACACACACACACACACACACACACACACACACACACACACACACACACACACACACACACACACACCTTCACATACACATAAATAGAAACAGAAACAAGCACACATCCTCACACAAACAGAGAGAGAGAGAGAGAGAGAGAGAGAGAGAGAGAGAGAGAGAGAGAGAGAGAGAGAGAGAGAGAGAGAGAGAGAGAGAGAGAGAGAGAGAGAGAGAGAGAGAGAGGGAGCGAGAGAGAAAAAAGGGTTGGGGGAGACATAGGGTGAGAGAGAAATAGAGAGAAAGACATAGAGAGACAGGTTGGAGAAAATGCTAAGACAAATGGAGTAACCCACATATAGAAACAGATTGCCGACGACACAGAGAGTGAATCTGAGAATATAGAAGAGGTGTGAGAAACAGTTAATTATACAGATACACCAAGCGTTCCGCTTTTTACGTAGACAACCTTTAGGGGTTGGGAGGAGAAAAGGGGGGGGGGGGCTGACAAAAAGAGTAAAACTGTCGTAGAAACGAGTGAGTTGTTTGTGGGTGCTCAGGTGTGGTTTGCTCCTTCTTTCTGATCAAATATATAATTCTATCGTCCTTTTCGCCACTCCGCCTTTTTCGTGTTTTGGTGTTTGTTGCTCTCTTGCAACGCCTCTAATCTTAGGCACTTATATCACTTTATTGTGTTGCAAGTGCCGTAAACACGTACTAAAAAAGTGGAAAGCGATTTGTGTAACGACATGGTGACAGCAATTTTCGGGCTTAAAATGGTGTTATAAAGATCATCGTAAGGGTACTTCCTTTGATTTGCTTTAGATGAAAAAAAAAATCCATCTATCATAGTAGATGGAGGTTGAGATAATATTTTGTAATTGAAGGAGGTCTGGGTCACTTGATGTCAGAGATAACATTGCTAATATAATGGCCGCAAAAGTTTGGCAACTACCAAAACTTGAGTGTCCTTTAAAAAATGCATATTTACAATATTCTTTTTTTTCTTTTACCAAAAACAGCTACCGTGACAAAGTGAAACTTGGCAAAGGCTCTTTTGCTAATGTCTACAAGGGGACACTGAAAATCCGGCCTGGAGACTCAGTTGTTGTTGCCATCAAGGAACCAAAAGATCCTGTTAATGTTGCTGAAGTCACGGACATGCTGTTGGAAGAGACGATGCTCAGGTGAGAAGGGACATAAACTGTTCCACTTTTAAGTGTGTGTGTGTGTGTATGTGTGTATGTATGTGTGTGAATGTGTGTGTGCGTGTGTGTGTGTATGTGTGTGTTTGTGTGTGTGTGTGTGTCCATGATAATGCATGTCTGTGTGGTTTGGGGTCCTCTGATGAAGTGTTTGTGAATATGTGAATGAGAGAAACAGAGAGAGAGAGAGAGAGAGAGAGAGAGAGAGAGAGACAGACAGACAGACAGACAGACAGACAGACAGACAGACAGACAGACAGACAGACAGACAGACAGACAGACAGACAGACAGACAGACAGATAGATAGATAGATAGATAGATAGATAGATAGATAGATAGAGAGAGAGAGAGAGAGAGAGAGAGAGAGAGAGAGAGAGAGAGAGAGAGAGAAAATTCGGATGAAATAAATCCTTTTATAAGTGCAAAAGTGAATACTCTACTCCCCATCTCCCCTTTTTGTCTCATATATTTGTTTTTAATGTTAAAGTCTCTGTCATAGTTTGCCATCTTGCTAAGCTGTTCTAGTGTGTTTTCAGGGAAATCGACAACGTGAACATTGTGAAGTACTACGGTGTCTGTCGCACAGGACCAGAGGCCGATCTCAGGCTCATTATGGTCATGGAGTTCTGCCCTTACACACTCAAGGTAAACGGCTCTGCCGTCTTATGACCATCCCCCCCCCACCCTAACATGAGTAAGAAGGTCAATTAGCGTTTTTATATTAGGAATAAACATCTTTGTGTTGGGCGTCTTTCTGTCTTGATTTTTTGGCTGGCTGTACTATTACAATAAGGACGTTTTGGGGCTTTTGATAATATGCATTGTGACTTAATTACTTGTTGATATTGTTATGACAAAAGAAATCTTAACCAGTTGCTCTATAGCTATTTACTCTATTCCTCAGCAAATCATACAAATGTTACGCTGGTAAATGAATATTGACATAAAATATTAATAATCAGATCCACCAAGTTTCATTTCAGTTAACTTGAAACACACACAAAAAGTTAGTTTTTGCCTCTCCTGTAAAATTTCATTTTTGGCATAATGTACTCGTACGTTTTTCTTTCATGAGACGGCAGGGCTGTCTGTATTCATTTGTGTCAGTTTGATTACTCTATGCATTCCGTGAATCTCTTATGAGGTTGGCCAATAAAATGTAGATCTACATAATGGCAAAAAGAATGATTCCTTACAACTATTCTGAACTTTTCATTTTTGATAGTTTGCAACACGTAGACTGATTCTATACACCAGTGCCACTTACTGTGTGCAGTGTTGTTTTTGTTTCCCAGTTCTTGTTTTACCAGTGTGGTAAAGAGCACAATATGTTGTGTGATGTAAGATAATTAACTCGAAGATGAAATGTGTTTAGGCATGTGAAAGTATTAGAACAGGTGGTGATTCATTGTCCTTTCCACAATCCTTTGTACGAAAATGCAGTTTTTCAATTTGTGAAGGAATTCTCATATACATTTATTGAAACATGTAACTGAGTTGTATTTGTGTAGAACAGTGCTTGTCAACCCTTTTACACCCAGCTCCCTCTTTTGCCAGTTTTAAAAGGCTGTCACTACCCTGGTGATCCCAGGTTGCCAAACACTGGTTTATAACAATATCTTTTACTATTTTTTAATCAACTATAATTTGCCTATCTGGTTCTCAAACAGGCAAGGTGTATAGGTACTGAAAATAGTGCCAATTCTCCAAGCAAGCTGGGTGCAAAACCTGCCGAGCAGAGCAAGTCAGTTTTGGAGGTACTCAACTTCCTTGTTCAGATCTGCAACGGTTTGAGATATCTGCACAACAAGAACATCGTGCACAGGGACCTCAAACCAGACAATGTGCTGGTACGTTTATCCGCTTTACTAAAACTTGTATAGGGTGCTCGCGAAACATGATTTCTGAATGTTGAAAGTTTGTCTGGGACAATTTTTACAGTATTGTGTTAACAGTTTGTACCTCTCTTGATGGGTTTGGGACGTCAAAGTCTTTCACATTTTAGTGCTATCACCTGGGAGTTTCTAACTTAGGTTTTAGGCCGAACATATGTCTCAAGTCTTATTTGTTAGAAGTGTTGTTAGCAAACGTTAAGATGGCTCTGAATAATCAAAACCTTAGGTATAGTCTGTTATGTCTCAAAACAAGACATCTTCAAATCTATAAAAGACCTTAATAATCAAACATGCATCTTGCAGGCAAAGTGTATTCATATGAACTGTCTGTCGTTATTTTTCTGCCTTTATGTATTTTAAAAATCCCAAATAAACTATTAGAATGTTTGTTTCGTTTTTTAATATTACATATTAAAAAACTGTTTCCAAAATCGATCTCCTTTATAATTTTTCTTGAGCTTTTTCTGTCTGTGTAATTCCATCCTATCTTTCTATTCCGCCGCCGCCTTTTTTTAAAAACCATTATCCTTTCGTCTCTTTATTTTTTTCGTAAGGCTCTTCCCTTGTCTACACTCTATATTGTTTACTATCACCTTTTACGTCTGTTAAAATTTTCATCAGCTGACCGCCGAGTCGAAGGTCCGAATTGCAGATCTTGGACTCGCCAAGAAAGTGAAAGACATCGTCACCCTGAACATTGGGACTCCAGTTTACATGGCTCCTGAGATCTTGTCCATATTAGATAAATATGACACTCTGGCAGATATTTACAGGTGAGTCTGTTCAAAACAGCTTCGGTATAGGGACTGAGGGACTTCCGAAACGAGCGACCATTCCAACAAACATGATAACAAAGAGACCTAACACAACCCTAACCCAAACTCTACCCCTACCCCTATCCCTACAACAACCCCTATCCCTACAACTACCCCTACCCCTACCTCTAGACCTCTATTCTCCTCTGTCTCATAGTGGTCGATCGTTACGGAAGTCTTCCCTTGGAACCATATCGGTACAAGTACTACAAATCTGATGCAGGTGATTGGAGGAAAACTTACTGGCAGCTGCAATACAGTGTGATGTCAGTTCCAATGTGGAGAAGACTGTTTCGAGAGTGCAATATTTTTCAAGCGTGGCTGTTGTATTTCGCTTTATTAGGGCTGGCATTGATTAGCAGGGTCAGAGCAGTCTTGGCGGATCTAAATGTCTAAATACGAAATGAAAGACATTTACAAAAAAAATAATAAAAAAATATCTGTGTTTTATAATAATAGAGGGTAGATCCACGAATTTTTCGGACCAGAAAATGTCATTCACGTGAAATATTCCTCTTGACTTTGCATGCAGGATTTCAGCCTCCCCATCCACTTCTGGAAGGCACAGCAGTAGCTTTGCAGTTTTGAATCTACAGCTTTTGACCGGTCCTGAATTCGTTAAACTCTAGTCCAATACAAGTTTTTCTTTTGGAATAATAAACAAGCGGAAGTTACGTGGAACTAACCTAGAACTGTAGGCTGGATGAGGCAAAACTTGGACCCCTTGCTTTTGTATGCACAAGAGTTGTAGTCGATGCTTTGTGGGGAGTTGCGTTTGCTACCTCAGAAATACAAAATGCTATCTGTTCAGTGCCTAGTTTTGAATAATTTGGCGTCAAAATGTTGAGTTTCCCAACTTGTCAAGCTTTTTCAAATACAATTCTTTGAATCTCTTTATAACGACTCAAACTAACGTTTAGATTTTGACAGAGCAAAACATTATTTGGCTTCTGACCTCATGATCTTAGTATCTCAAAACGGCTAAAAATGTCATGGAGAACATTGGAATTCTGAAGCAGAGCATTGTCGCGTGGGATTATTGTTCAAGAGAATTCAATTTTTGATCTCTGCTCATTTACAGCATTTTTCAACCAGGGCAGAACTTTAAGGAGTCATACTACTATTATGTGGATTAATATCAAGAACAAGCGGTCCACTAACGACAGTAAAATTCCTCTTTTTGGACGAAAAACGACAGGCCTGTTTCTACATTGAACATAAATCTGGATGAGATCACTAAGATATGAGGGAGCTTTGTTATTGACACATTTATGACATAATAATGCAATTTTATATGACGTTCTAGCTGACACGGGAAGCGAATGTAACGTTCTTAACATGGGAGTAATGTGGTCCCTCTTCTTTCTCTTTAGTACAAGCCTAGCAGCATGATTTTGAAAACGTTGTAACTTGTGAAGAGTGGTATTTGGTAAGTTAGCTAGAAAAGCATTGCAATAATCGATGCGTGAAAACAAGAAAGATGACACGAGCGTTTTCAACGAGTGTTCATTCAAAAACATAGACATATGACCAATTTTACGCAATTCACAAAATAAAATGGTACATAAATAATTGATATGATGTTCCATTGACAATTTTGAATCAAAATACACTCCCAGATTTTTTGCTTTATTAGTAAAATACAGTTTTTCATTTTCAGTACAAATATGATCAATGTCTACGGGGATATGGCTTTTTTTTGGGTTACATAACAGAATTTCAGTTTTATTTTCATTAAGCTTGAGCTTATTATCAACCATCCAATTTTTGATGTCATCAATGCACAGACCCATGGTAGTAAGCAAGGTTTTAACATCTAATGGTGGAACAGATTTATATAATTGTGTATCGTCAGCGTACATGTGATAATTCATATTGTGCTTTCTAATAACAGCTCCAAGCGGCTGTGTATATAACGTATACAAGATTGGACCCAATACTGAACCTTGGGGCACTCCAAAGTCTAGCTTAAAAATTGACGAAAGAGAGTCGTGCACAACCACAGATTGTGTACGGCCAATCAGGTAGGACCTGAACCAGTCAATAACCCTGCCAGACAGGCCAAACGTGTTGAACAATCGTTCAATAAGAATAGTGTGATCTATAGTGTCAAAGGCAGCACTAAGATCAAGAAGAGAAAGAATTGATATTTTGTTCTCATCCGCCTCAAACAAGAGGTCGTTATATATTTTCAATAGCGCAGTTTTTGTGTTATGAAATTGCCGATAGGCAGATTGATATAATTCATATAAATGGTTTTCTTTTAAATAATTCTTCAATTGAACCAAAACAACTTTCTCCAAGTTTTTTTTAATAAAAAGGGAAGGTTGGAGACAGGTCTGAAATTCTTGAGCTCCTCCGGGGAAAGATTTGATTTTTTGAGAAGGGGAATAACTAAAGCATGCTTAAAGAGTGATGGTACTACTCCAGACTGAAGAGACTCATTAATGATGGAATTTATAAATCCAATGACACTATCAAAATTTGTGATGAGCAGTGGTGTTGGAATGGAATCAAGACTACATGTTTTATGGGGTTTTATGATTGATCTTACATCTTCTTGTGTTACACGTACAAATTCATTAAAGGTAGTCGTGTCAATTTTTTTCCTAATCGTGGATATCTTGTCTCTAAAGTATTGACCAAAAACATCAGGAAGGTTACTTTTAGGTACATTCGAGGAAAACTTGTTGCTGGCCGGATCTTTCTTACCAGACAACTGATTTGTTATACAAAATAAAGCTTTAGAGGTTGTACATTCATTATTTTTTTCCGTTATAATACATAAATTTGGCAGATGTTATTAATGATTTCACTATGTTGTCTATAAATGTCCTCATGAATTTTCAGCTTTGTTGATCTCCAGCGTCTTTCAGCTCGTCTACGTTCCATTTCAGATTGTTTAATTTCCAAAGTCATTCACCTGGCAGAAGGTCGATCAGTCACTGTTCTGGATTTGAGTGGTGCAGACTCTATGTTTGTTTAGTAGTTCACACATCTTGGAGTTGAAAATCTCTACCTTCTCGGAGGTTGAACCGTGTATGAATTTTAAACGCTGACGAATGTCCGCTCCAAACTTTTCATGATCAATGTCCATTTCCGGGTTGTTATTTTGCGGTGTCTCAGTTTGGGCTTCCCTATCCTATACGAGTTATTTCAAAGGACACCACGTAGTGATCAGAATTGCTTTTGTTCTTTACTTGAATTTCACGGATTTTATTGACACTGTCCGTAATCACCCAATCTAATGTGTGTTTTTAAATGTGAGTGGGGACATCAATGTGTTGATAGAGACTACGAGTCTCTAGATTGGATTTGATAAATTTAACATTAGTGTCTAAGGTATCTTCAAAATGTAAATTAAAGTTCCCTAAAATTATAGGCTGTGTCTTCTTGGTGGTATGTAGTTCTAGTAAATCCTGGAATTCCGTAATGAAATCTTTAATTTTCAGTTTGTGTTTCCTGCTTGGAGGTGGTCGATAGACACGGACAAAATGACATGACCGGTCAACCTTTAATATATAGACTGATCTCACAACATTCGAACGTTTTAAAGGAGGGCATTTTCTGTGAAGTGATGTTTAGAGATCTTTTTTAAATTACGCATATCCCTCCCCCTCGACCATTTAATTTTCTTGAGACGGAGATGGACTTGTATCCCGGTGGAGTTAGGCCGGCTGTAATGATTTCATCTCCGACGTTCGGCAAACATGACTCCGTAAAAAATGGGATATCGGAGTTGGACTCAAGTATTAAATCATTGAGTAAGACGGTCTATTTTTAGGTTTACTGTGTGTTCAGTAGAATAATTTTAAAATTACTTGACAATTCAGATACGGTGTTTTTTGTGTCAACGGCAATTAAGTTCATGGGAGTAATGACGCTTCGAGGTTCATTTAAACTAACACACCTATTCCCTGTGACAACAATGATTGGTCTTTGTTTTCTTCTACCTCCTCGTTTTCCCCTCTTGTATTTCTTAACTTTGCTGGCCGAGTCTTTAGATCTTTCAAGGCCAAGCTGAGACAAGCAAACGGCCGTTTCATATGAAATGTCATGTGTCTTTTTGTTTACAGACAATAACTGGTCTCTAGTGTAGCACACCTTTGTAGATCCCGCACGGGGACTCACAACACACACCGTAATAACAACTTGACAGTGTTCACTTCCATTATTCAGAAAAATGTTGGCTTTGCTATTAACATTATAAACGGGGTGGGGTTGGGTGGTGAACACGGGTTTCCACACAATACTGCAAATGTTGAAAATGGCCAAAGCCAAAGCCACTTCCATAACGAAATATATTTCTTGCAAATCGTTGATAATTTGCGATCAAGCACTAATTAAAATAACACAAAAAGCACAAATGTTTCTTATTTATTATGTAAGCCAACTTCAAAAACCACAATCCATTCACAAGATACGAAAAAGACACACACATTACAGAGCAGGAAAAACGCAGCCTGTCAGGCGCAGACAACCTAATACAGGGGGAAGTCACATGACATTTTTATGGCTGTTTAGAGAGCAGACATATTACGGATTAGTTATGTGTATTTCTTTTGTGACTGAAGTCAGTATCTTAACCGTTAGATTTGTTTGGAGGTGAGCATCGAACTCGGGCTGAGAATGATACAACATACCGGCAGAACGATGGAGAAACTCCATATAAATTCTCCCAAAACAGAATTCAAACTCAGATATTTTGAGTGCTTTGGCAGGGTGCCTAACCACTATGCCACAGACACCACTAAAAAATTCGTAAAGTTCACGTTTTTGTATGCATGCTGTGATGACTTTACACTTTGAAATGCCGTCGTAAAAAGTTCGAGTTTTGTAACACGTTCGATGTCCTTGCATGTTATGGAATATGAATGTTTTTCACATCCTATAACGCAATTTATACCATGAAGAGACTAGTCTTCTTGGTATCTTTGTACCTGTACATATGGTTAAGACGTAGGTCTGTATAAAAAAAACCCCAACACCCCCC
>NW_004797417.1:605958-632263 GCF_000002075.1 Aplysia californica
TTCTTCTTCTTCTTCTTCTTCTTCTTCTTCTTCTTCTTCTTCTTCTTCTTCTTTATGGTGACCAATGATGATGATGATGATGATTCTAGTAAACAATACCTTAATATTTAAATGTTTGGGTTTCCCCAGCTTGGCCATGATAATGTGGGAACTTTGGTACGGCCGTGATCTGGCTGAATACGCAGCTATGGAAATCCAAGGCGGACTCAAGGTAAAGGAAAAAAGTTTCGCTCTTTACCAGGTGACCAGAACAAAAGTTCTTTGAACAGAATGCTGTAAAATCCGTTATAAATAAAGTTACAAACACCAAATTTCGGAAAAACACGAAACATCAACGGGATTTATTATGTTATATTTACTATAAATCATTACAACAATAATCTATGTTGCAAGATGTGTTCCAGATGCCTCCTTATTTCGGGTAAGGCAGATTCTGACTCACTGGGTGAAATCACGCGTTGACACTGCGAGGGATAAATCTCTCTCGTGCCAACCCTGGTGGTTTCTTTTAAAATGTGTCAACTTTATAAGGTTTTCCGATACATTTTGTCCTTCAAGCACCACAAAGGTAAAAGTGCAGTGGACTCAGATCAGAACAGTTTGGGGCCCAGCCCTGCTTAATCCCAAAACTGAACTGTCCTGTTACCAAAATTGTTGCAATCCCTCTTAGAACAGGACTGACGACATGCGGTTCAGCCTCATCTTGTTGAAAGTGCTGGTTCTGTCTCCCTTTAACTAGTGCTGGGCAATGAGTCACATAAGCAAAATCCGGATAATATGTTTGTGCACCTCTTCGGAAAAAAATAATAGGATATGAACCGCTTCTGCAAATAGGTTAGAACCGCTTCAACAAACGGGTTAGCACTATTTTAACAAATGGGTGCACCCACTTCGTCAAACGGGTCAGGAATTTTTTTACTGAATTCGTACAATGTTTCATAGATGATTATCCGGTTATCCAGATAGATTATCCAGATTTTGCCCACCTCTACCTTCCACCCCAGCAACCGTTCCCAGGAGGAATCTACAGACTTTTGAGAGGATGAAGAGGTATCGGTTTTGAGTTCACTATGATCGTATGCTAATGTTGATTGAGAAAGACGAAAGGCTCTATGAAGCCCTGATAACTCATTGTTGTCCACACCGTTGCCTTCTGTTCATGCAGGCCTTTCCAGTAAATTTCTTGGGAGAACCTCAGAGCCGCACACTTTCGAAAAAAAACCCAACCTATCAAAGCAGCGCACTATCAAAGTCGCATACATTTTGACGATATAGCTACAGTTGGATTGCCTATTATCAAAATTAACTTCATCCAACAGTTGAAGTCCTTTCACTGCCCATTTAAGTAATAAAACAATCTAGCCTTGTACCAGTCATAATGGTTAATAGAGGAACGATACTACTAATACACATTCTTTCTAACGTCGTGTTACAATTCACCACTTATTTGAGTAATTTTTGGCACAATCGCTGTACTCATAGGGCTCGGTGAAAGACAGAAATCTTTTTAAAAAGATTTAGTACAAGATGTCAAAATGTCGTATATTTGAAAACCAGTTTAAATGTTATATTGCATGAACACACCTCACACTCTTTGTTAATTGACTCAAATGGAAAGCAGTTTTCTGGACACTGAATTTTATGGAAACAGCATGGAGTAATTTTGTCAAGGGGACTGTAACCGTCGGGTGGGATCGGCAATCTTATTGTACCGATATCGTCAAAAAGTGCCGCTGTGATAAACTTGTTTTTTTTTTTTGGGGGGGGGGGGGGGCTGGGAGGAGGGGGGAGTACGAGACTCTGATAGTTTCCCAATTTCTTCGGGCATTGCTTATCACCAACAAACCCTTTTTGTTATTCAAATAAACGATGATGTAGAAATATGCCTCGTCAGAAAACTAGAGTCGTTGAATAATTTTTTTTATCTCAATTGAACTGGTCAAGGAATCTCGTCCACTCTGGCATCTGTGTTTGCTTCAGTTCGTCATTGGTGAATTTGAATTTTACAAGGCTGTGGTCCCAAATCGTTAATCAATATTTGTCTCAAAGATACCACGAGAACCCAAAAACTCAAAACTGCAACACTGTATTGGTTTCTTCTGTGCTTGAACCACTGAATCATGAGCCACCTTCAAATTTTGAAGTGTTCGTTGTTTCACAGGCTGCCCACTGTGTGTTGCTCAGGACTGCACGTTCTTGTTTCCTGTGGACCAAACCTTTTTAAAACTTGCGGCCCATTTTAAAACAGACTATTCGTTTTGAACTTCATTTGCTACGGATATCTATCCTGTATTCTCACGCAAATGTACGAGTCAATTGAGAAAAATGTGTTAGGTGATACATCTTCAAGGCAAAAGTACGCTGTACAAGGGTATACTGCCTTTTTAACTTGCCGTCGTGCGACAACAATGAACATATAAAAAATGTAATCCAGATGAATGATTCAGCTTTCGGTAAATGTTGGTGTCAGTTGAGTCATAAACAAGAAAGGTATTTTCTTTGAACGAACATTTTTTTCTGGTCAGCTGGTAGGTATATGTCCCCTAAAATAACTAAAATTTTAATGCTTTGTATCTAAATCCTTTAATCAGTTCATCAAAAGCACACTGTCAGTTTCGTTATGTACGATACTTATGTAAATTGCTTTGAGTCTTAATGTGTGAAGCAATTAATGAAAGTAAATTGGAAATTTTTTCACAGGGGAATGGGGATGTGCGAATGAAGTACTTTGGACTCGAGTTCGAGTCCGAGTAATAATGAAATACTCGAATGAGTTTTTGAGTCCTCGAGTACTTGAATTATGAGCTCAGGTTCAGTGTGTATAATGTAAAGTACATGTTGCTACTAGTTAATTCATACTATAAATAATACAAAAGCAGAATATGAATATTAATAATTGTAAAATCTATAAACAAAAGTAATACAATTATTGAGAAGGTTTGGTTGAACATGGAAAACGAAGAAAAAAAAAATACTACAACAACAAACAAAAACGACGAAGACAGCAAACCTTATGATTCTACTAAAAGCTCCCACTGGGTAAACAAAGTAGGTCATCGAGTAATAACCTGAGTATTCAGAGGTTTGGGATTCTAACGATTGCTCGAGTATTACATTCTTGCACCAGCGAGTACTCGCAGAGGCTTAATACTCGAGTACTTGCACTCCCGAACCGGCTGTTCCTTTGATCAAAATTAGAATACAACTATTTCCTTCCCAGCAAAATATTGAAAGTGGATGGCGCCCAAAAATGTCTGCCGTGCATCCTCCCCCGGACTACTGGCAAGAACTGATGACAAAATGCTGGAACCAGAAAGCCGCTGAGCGACCTACAGCAGAGACAGTCGGAAGAACTTTGTCACAGAAAATGATGGAAATTCAATAAACCTTTGGAGGTCGGCGCTAGAAAGGAGCTCAGAGATCCTAACTTTGGAATGAACAGTTAATGTAAATTTCTACGTCTCCGCTATATTTATCATCGTTGTCGTCATTTGTGTCATTATAATCCTCTTCCCAATGTGTAGACAAAGTTTGTTTTCGCTTTTAAAAATGGTTATTAACAGAACAAATGGCGTCTGTTGGGATCATCATCACCACCATCATCAACTTCCAGGTAAAAAATACCTGCAAAATCACCCAGTATAACTTAACTGAAAGAAAATTTAATGATTGCTGTACAATCTAAAAATCCAACATATTATGTTGTGGTTTTAAAACTTTGTCTTTGTTAAAATATGTCTTGTATTTTTATGTCAGTTTGTTCCTGTTAAATGGTGAAAATATAAATCAATATATTCATAGTCATATTATTGGGAATTTAACTTAAAAAAGAGTAAAAACAATGCTTAAAAAAAAAATTGTCCAGGAGAAAAATGTCCGTCTTTAAAGAGGGAAATTGTACGCATTGTCATATTAATGTTTATAAAATTAAGCAAAGAAGGAAAGGGAGGGGGGGGGGGGGGGGGGAGGTGGTAGTAGCCATTTGTACAGGTGAGTATCTCATACAGGTATCCGTTGGAACAGGTTCAACTGTATTGAATGACACAAGAAACAAACATTAAATGTCAGTCCTGGATTATCAGGCCCAAAGGGACTTAACCGTATTATAATAAATATGACATTTTCTTTAAAAAATTCTGGTTGTTTCCCTTACTATTTTTCGCTTGATGTGCAAGTTCTTATTCATTTTTTAAATTTTATTTTGATACATTTTTTAAACTTCTTGAAGTAGAATCATCTAACTCGTATAATAATATGATTTATGTGCAGTTGGGTGTATGCTAGACAATGTTTTTGAATATGTGCATAAAGGAGAGAGAGAGAGAGAGAGAGAGAGAGAGAGAGAGAGAGAGAGAGAGAGAGAGAGAGAGAGAGAGAGAGAGAGAGATAGAGAGAGAGGGAGAGAGAGAAAGGGAGAGAGAGAGAGAGAGAGAGAGAGAGAGAGAGAGAGAGAGAGAGAGAGAGAGAGAGAGAGAGTATCTTTGTTTGCATTTTACGTAGTTTACATTTTATTTGTAAATTACACCCACACTAACCCTGAACATTACTACCATGACATCATTCAGTGTTCATTGTATCTTCATCTATGATGTGCTTTGCAATGAACATCTATTGTAATGAATAAGACTGTGATGATAGAGCGTTGCCATGAAAAATGTTATCTTTTTAAGCAAACAATCAAAATTATTCTAGACTACTACTCACTTAAAAAAATTATTATTCAATTGTTTGATGAATTCAATGGGCTACATTATAATGATAATAATATTTTTATCATCGTCATCTTCATCGTTATTATTATCATCATAATTAACAATATTATTATTATTATCATTATTATTATTATTATTATTATATCATCATCATCATCATCATCATTATTATTATTATTATTATTATTATTATTATTATTATTATTATTATTATTATTATTATTATTATTATCTCTGTTATTTATATTATTATTATTATAATAATAATTATTATTAGATCATTATTATTGTTATCCTTCTTTTTCTTCTTCTTCTTCTTCTTCCTCTTCTTCTTCTTCTTCTTCTTCTTCTTCTTCTTCTTGTTCTTCTTCTTCTTCTTCTTCTTCTTCTTCTTCTTCTTCTTCTTCTTCTTCTTTTTCTTCTTCTTCTTCTTCTTCTTCTTCTTCTTCTACTACTTTTTCTTCTTCTTCCTCTTCTTCTTCTTCCTCTTCCTCTTCTTCCTCTTCTTCTTCTTCTTCTTCTTCTTCTTCTTCTTCTTTTTCTTCTTCTTCTTCTTCTTCTTCTTCTTATCTGAGTATCACATCAATGAACGGACTCAAAAGAATCGATCGTCCAGTCATTATGGACACAGTGCGAATTGCCTTTGAACGGAAGCCTAACTTGTTTACAATGGCGTCTTACAAGACGGACTTTCCCAAGATTAGATCTAACCAAAAACAATGAAAAACTGAAAATTTAACTCCAGGGACTTCAGACTCGTTAATATAACTATACCCTTTTAATGATTCTGATTTTTTTTTGGGTTAACTGTTTTACACCGCTCCCAACTGCATACGGTCATAAGAGCGCGTGACACATCTAGTATTTTCAGTTGGGAGGAAATTTGGAAATTTGCCCGTAAGGCGGCCGTAGCCTGCTCTTACAGGTTTTGGACCACCAAGTGATTTTTAACGTGCGCAACTTAAACACGGGACCTCCGAGATTTTTTGCACTTGTCCGAGCAGGTGTAGATCTTTCCTACCAGAAGATCAGGGGGGGTCGCTGAAACAGAAGTAAGAAGGAGCAAAGGAGAAGCAGTGAAAAGACAGCAGAAACGAGTCAGGAGCCCAGAGGTGGGTGCAAAAGGTGAGGGGGTGGGGGCAGAAAGTGGAGACGAAAGCAGACGACAGAACATTGCTAGAGAGCACGAAAGGAAATGAAAGGAGACAATTTTAGAGAAGAAAATTTTTCGGTCGCTACCCGGAATCGAACCTGGGACCTTTGAAGGAAAGGCCAACACCTTAATCCCTAGGCCACTAGAACCCCCCCTCCTCCTCCCAATGATTCTGAACCACCAGTTATTTTTTTAAAATTCGAATGTTGATGGTTCGGAAGTTTTTTGTCGATTAAAGTGACGAACGTTCACAAAAAAAAGTAATAATTATTATTATTATGATTATATTATTAATATTATTATTATTATTATTATTATTATTATTATTATTATTATTATTATTATTATTATTATTATTATTATTATTAATAATATCATTATATTATTATTATTATTATTATTATTATTATTATTATTATTATTATTATTATTATTATCATTTATATATTTTTTTAAAAAAGACACCTTTCCCGTCTACAGTCAGATACTCATTCCCAATTCGGCGAAGTGAGGAAAATTCATACAACATACCTCTACCAAGGACACAATTTCGACCCCATGGCGGCAAGGTTCAAATCCATGACCCTTTAGTCACAAAGCACAAACGGCACCTCTGTTTTTGCTAACTACTCCAAATCAGTCTTGAATTCTGTGCTTCAAATATATCTATGGTACAGAGAGATCTAGATCTAGAGTCTTGCTCCATAAAAAAACTACGCACCAAATACACGCCAAATTTTTAAAACGTCAAAACAACGTAGCAAACATGTTGTGGGTCTAAACGAGCTCAAGGTGTTGAGGACATTTATACACCAAATGTATCTAGAAAAAGTCAATAAAATAAACTTTGGCTTGAAGTAGATCTATCCATCGACACTGCTCATGCGAAGCACAAATCCAAACAGAGTCAGATATCGAGATTCTACATCTGGAAATAGTAGAGGCAGCTGTCGCACATACACGACGAAGCACAAACCGAAACGGAAGTAGTCCCAAATATAATATGCATAGAATATCATTATTATTATTATTATTATTATTATTATTATTATTATTATTATTATTATTATTGTTATTATTATTATTATTATTATTATTATTATTATATCATTATTATAAGAATTATTACTGTTATTATTATTTTTATCATTGTTATTATTATTATTATTATTATTATTATTATTATTACTATTATTATTATTATTATTATTAGTATTATTAGTATTATTTCAATTATTATGCCAATTATTATGTCTATTATAATTCTGGTAATAAACTCATGTTTCCCAGAACAACGTGTGTTCTACTATCTTAACTGTCATTAAGATTTCTCTACTTACGAAGTTACAGAGTAATCTTAGTGTCTTAGTTTAAGGTCTGCAATTCTGATGTGAAATTATTTAGATCTATATTTACCCAAAATTGAGTAAATCTTTTATTTACAACCATGGTGCACTCAGACAATAGACATATTAAATCATACTAAACAGTCACACTGATGAGGTGGTTACTTTTTGAGGTATAAGATTTAGTCTTTATAGACGTTGATCTAAACATGTCAAGCTTCACTTTGGTCTATAATTTAGCCCTATTTCCTGACTAAGACTCCGATCCCCCACCCCCCTCTTTAACCACAATTGAAATGTTGCTCACACATAATGTGTAGAAATTGCATTGTTTTGGTAACTGTTCTTAGCTATCTTTGTTAATGGGACACGGGAATGAAAGAGGAAAAAATGCCAGAGCCAATATGAAACTTTTGTTATCACAAGATATATTGGAAAAGTTTGTGTATCAGAGGTTGATACTTTGTGTCCTTTGAAGTACTATGCCCCGCCCCCCCCCCCCCCCCCGGGTCATAATAATTTATCACATTAGCCCCGACTTTGCAATTCGCCCAACACACACTCAAACAGAAAAAAATATATTTATAATTAAAGTTACATGAGCCAATAGGCACTCTAGGAGAATACAAAGAAACACGTTATAACTCACGTAAAAAACAATAACAACAAATGATAAGGTGGGTCCTCTATGTATATGTAATGATGCAATCCGTTTTCACATCCATGTGTGGCTTTTCATGTGCATTTCTGTTTGTAATCCTGTAACATTAAAGGAGGATACTTTACTGCCTTTTCTATAAACAGCGTTTATTTGTATACTGTGTTCTTGAATTGCATTTACTCTTACCATGCATGACCATTTTTATCTGATGTTTTTTTTTCTATTTTAATGTTCAATTTTGCCAATCGATTTCTAGAAAGGATGATTACAGAATACAGGTTCAGTTTGGCACCTTTGCGTTTCCCTCGAAGTTTTGACTGAGAGTTATGTCATTTCATGCTATCATAGGTAACACTTATTTTACCGCAATGTTGTTTGAGATTTAAAGCACATACATATACGTAAAATTTATTCTCCTCTGACATCCTTCTATAAAATGAAAGGTTTGTCTGCAGTACTCATAATTGTATGAATCTGTTCATTTCAACGTATGTAGTCCTAGCCTGAAGGTGGTTTTTCCTTGTATCTCAATAAGATTTATAAGACTATCCCCCCATCTAATTTACTGAAAGAGACCTTGTCTGGCCCCTTTCGATAGCTAAGAATCTAGAAATATTTGTTTTCAATAAAGGCCATACCATTTGACTGTGAATACAACAAGATAAATATTCACTTTTCCAAACCTTTTCTCTCAGACGTACAACTGTTCAAAGACAGTGCTGGGTATAAACTATTTTCCCTTAGCTGTTTCTTTTAGGACTAGTGATGAAAAGAATAAAATTAGTGAAATCAATAATGATAATAAGGTAACAGCTTTTTGTATTAAAATGGTTTAACACGTTTCGGAGTTTTATAGACTATTTTCTAATCAAATATACATGAGTTCATTTTCTTATGGTATCTCACCATTTAACGTTAGAATTTGTCAAGTGTACTTTCCTCTAAACTTTATCCTTTCAGATGGTTTTGCTTTCTTTTGTTTATAACTATGACGCTGGGGAGCTCTACACTATCAAAGTACCCTTAACTTTCTTCACATTTCTGCTTACTGAACTGTACATTCCATTTTATGATGTTTTTTTTAGCGTTATTATTGTTATACGTTTGCACTATAAACCGTTCAAAACTATAAACATGAGTCGTCACAAAACTTGTTTCGCTTCTGGAACTGTTATGATTGTTAGACCAGGGCACATTCACATGGCACGCGAAAACCTGGGACTTTTGTTTATGACCTGGTCGTGGTGTGCTGATTTTCCTGTGTGCCAAAAAACTGCAGTACCATGTGATTATTAATTGGTTTGGGGATTTTGAGAGACCAATGGGTTTTTTTTATTTCGTGCTTTGAGTGTTATAAATATCAATCTTTTCTCATGTTTTGTATTTGTTACTCTTTTGTTATACCTCGAATCTTGGCACCTATAGACCTGAGTTGCAAGTGCTGTGCGTAAAACTCTTACCAAAGCAAATTAATATCACGGATTTTCTGGAAACGAACATGACATTTCTTTATGTTTAATGGATGTTTTATTGTCATGAATGTCATCCCTACTTATTTTTGTAGTTGTTTGTGTGCTTAAAAAGTAACTCCTATTCCTGATACTATCAAGAAACTTAAATAAAAAGCATTTCTGACGAAAAATACTGTATCAGCTGTCAGTGCGTTGTTTTATATCAACCACATGATACTCGTTTTCTTTACAGGGAAAATACAATCCTGTTTTCCTGGAAATGTTTACTGTACATGGTTACTGAGTTTCCATTGCAACTTATCTTGAACGGTCCAGGATGGAGTTTCTTAAAGAGCCCGTATCAAAGGCAACATGGGGCATTCATTTTTCAGAGGAGATTGGAAGTCAAATTGATAGATGATACCTAGATCAAAAATCCCTGTTGCAACCTATTGTCAAATATCTCCGCAAATATGGAACATAGAGTCTCCAACTTTTGCACAATGACACAAATCAATTTGTGTCAAGACATGGTGAAATCAGGCGCTCGTCAATTTTTGGACGAGTGGAATTATTGGTATCATCTTAAAGTTTATTCTATTCTCTTGAGCTACATGAAAAATGTACCCATCTATCTTTAACAGAAATCGTGATATTCGCTATTAAAGAAGGTGGGGGTCGCCTGGTTTCAGAGGTAAATTTGCAAGAAAATGGCTGCCAAAGTTTGGTAACTTCCATAGTTTGAGAATCCTTGTAAACTAAAAATTTGTAATTTTTGTGCCTTTAATCAAAGTGTTTCAGTGACATTCGCACAGAAATGTGTTTTTAAATGGATATAAAAGATGTTGAACTAAAAAACAAAAATTTGATAAAAATTTCCAAACCGCAGAAAAAATGCTGTTTTCTTCAATTTCATTATTTTGACAAGCGCCTGATTTCACCACGATGCCTCACATTTGTCTTAACAGATGGACATTTTTTAAACCACCTGTGTGCTGTATTTTAGATCGTTCCCTATAAATCAATACTAATAAAAAATCCCAGTCAATGGTTTCTACAGATTTTAAAAGTCTTACATCCTATGAGCTGGGACAATAGCACTTTAAAAGCAAGTCCGTCATACTTCTTCTAATCGCAACACTATGCTTTTGGAATTCGTTTTTTTTTTTTGGGGGGGGGGAAGTTAGTGCAATTAATGGTGCCGAACAAAACTTACTTTTTACTCCATTTCTGCAAACCATGGATGATTACATTTTTATTAATGTTCAAACCAAAAAAACATTAGCATAAGCGCATCGTTATTGAATAGGAGTGGGTTACACTATTCTTCACTCCTTTTACTTGTAAGTTATATACTAAATGCTGAGAGATGTTGTGATAATTTGTAAAGATTGTTTGAAAAAATCTTTACAATTTCACTTATCATTTATCAGGAAATCGAAATTATGCGTGGGCAAAAGTTTTTCCTCTAAAAAGTTTCATTTGTGGGCTGTGAGGTAGGTCACATACGTAAGTAAAATGTGTGGGACAAGGGGGAAATGCCGTGAATGCTTTCATTTTCCACACGTCCGAGGTTAGTAATATTTTATAAAGAAAAGATTTTTAGAAAGTCTAGACTCAATTGTTGCGGAAAAACATTGATTAAATTAAGACAAATTAATACAAAATGCAGTGCAAAATATGAGTGACATTGATAAACTCATTAAAAAGATATCTGATGACCAGTTGGGCCACGAATTTTTTGACCGCACAATTGAAGTTCTCTCAAAGTAAATCAGGGTTTAAATTGGTCACAGAAGAATACCATTATTATCTGCTACCCGCTCAGTCCGCTACCAAAAATGATTTTTTTCCTAAACGGCGTTCATTTGTTAATGTTATTCTTGCTAGACTCTATGGTTTTTAAAATAAGAAATAATAATAACTTGTTTCACTCAAGTTTCTTTTCTTTGCCAGGACTGACAACAACCGAAAACTCGAGGGCGTAAAACTCAATGATCATTGTACAAAGGTGTACAATCACACAGATGTAGTGAACAGTTTAAACATTGTCACATTTCAAATAATATGATCAAATCAAGTAAAAAGAACACTTTCAAAGTACATTTTGACACTACTGTCAACGAAAGATAATATAATTTTGGCATTAGCTTCAACAGGCGTTGTTCGTCCATAGAGCACGGTCGTGCAGTGCCGCCCAAAAGTTTTTAATGTTCTATTACGTGAAACACCCACAGTAATAAAATAAAAGAAGCCAGAAACAAACATTAGCCAAATATTATATCAAAACAAGGTCCTAACTGGCGCCATAACTGTCATTTCTGTGTCTATAGCGCCGTAAAACATCTACAATGCCATGCCAAAGTCCACGCGCTTTAGCTAAACATAATGAATAGGATATTCGACAGTGTAACCTAACCTATAAATCGCTCTTGGGGATAACCCTTGCGATGACGACACTCGTAGCGAGTTTGGCGGTACATTAATATTAATAAGACGGTACATCTCAAATGTGCTCCTGCCGATCAGTGCCGAATGCCGAAACATAGGCCACAGTTGGCAGTCTAAAAAAAAAATGCGATAGACCGTACGCTATTCTTTGCCAATATTATGTGAGCCCCGGAGCAATCCAGCGGAGTGCTCCAGTGAATTGTGATTGATTCATGGTCTGTCTTGCCACTATTTTAAGTGACTCTGTGACGGTGAACCTGAGGGAGGTGGACGTGACCGTCCTATGAGTTGTGCCTTCGAATGGTTTTATAGTGGAGTAGTGAAATTTATTACTTGAGTGTTCAGTTCAAATACAGAATGAACGAAATTGATGTTTAGCCAACAAACAAATTTAGTACTAGAAATCAAAACGACAAGTAAAGAAAAATGAAAATAAAAGCACGAGGTCCTCCCTCACCAACCCAAAGATGCTAAAATCATACAACGTCTCATTTAGTATGCCTTTGACTTCAGCAAGCGATAGCTTAATTGTGCACGTCCACTTTTTAGCCCCATGAGCCGCCCCTGAGCTTCAATGAAAAATTAATATTTATGAGTCAGGTCTGATTACAAAGGGCCATCTATGTTGGTTAAACGGAAAGTTTTTAGTTGTTTGAGATGGTGGAAAGGGCTGGGAGGGGTAGGGCGAGATGCGTATGCACATCTCTGTTGGAGGCTTTTCAAAAGACGATAAAGCTATTTCTTGCTATGAAGTAGAACATATAAGCATTAAATATACCTTGAGCAATCCATGCGGCTCTTTTCAGAGAGACTTGCTGTGCACAACTTATAAACTTATTTTCTCTGAATCTCTGTCAAAGAATTTGATCTCTGTAAAAGACTAAAAGTAAACTACAGAAATGATACCAGCTTCTGTACTGAGATGGTTTAATTATTTGCTTTGCAGTGTGGATTTAACAAAAATCTTCTTACTACTGGATTTGACAGTGTTTGTTGATGGCTTTCAGAAAGTGACGTAGATGGTCTTCGAAATGGCCTGTATTAAAGAAAAATGTTGCTTGCAAATTGAGCAGGCCTATTGACAGCATAAAGATTAAGACCTTTAAAGAAAACCCCACTTTCCTGTTTTAGAGTGTGCTGTAGTGCGCCTAAATCACACGGCACCCACACTCACATGGGAATGAAAAATCATACTTAGACGAACTCTTATGCTCCTCTCCGATCAATTAATAAAAAAAATGTAGGCCTACTCCCCGAGACATCAAGGACCATCGTGAACATGCACAACTAGAACACTGATTGAGTACGCGGTAGAGTGGAATAATAATTACGCTTTTTCTCCAATTGAACATTTTCGCTTTAGTGAACATTATGAAAGAAAACCCGAAGAGACCAAAGAACAATCTTCTCACTTTGAACGCCTGGTTGTGAATCATTGGCCGAGAAAATCTATTGTAATACTCGTTACAATTTGATCATTCTGATAAAAACTTTCAAAATTTGCATTTTGATATATCCTAACTTGCAAAACCTTCCACGCCAATGTCTTGCTATGGCTCCACCTTTCACCATTCAATATTATGTGTGATCAGAAAACAACAACAGAGTGCTGAGTCGACGGAAAAATACATCATGTACAGTGGCAGTCTTTTTACTTTTTAGACAGTGTTTGAAAAAATGAGCAATTGTGTCATTAAGGAGCTCAAACACCTATTGAAACAGCTCTAACGACCATCTGTCTTAGACAGACATCTGTATAATCGACCACTTACCACTTTCTCTTTTTTCTATCTGCCTATCTATCTATCTATCTATCTATCTATCTATCTATCTATCTATCTATCTATCTATCTATCTATCTATCTATCTTAGTGTATATATATATATAATATATATATAATATATAATATATATATATATATATATATATATATATATATATAATATATATATATATATATATATATTTCTGTCTGCCCCGGTCATTATCAGTCGTAAGACGCACTGTTCTATTATGGGCTACGAGGCTCGAATGGCAAAAAAGGGACTTTCCCTGAAATTTTTGTTTTTTGGATATATTGAAAGTTTGATGTCTTCTGCTTCATATAAGATGCAAATAACAACTTTAATCGACTATAAATATTTTATTTTGATTTATTTTGGGGTATGTGTGGTTTGTTGTGAGCTTGGGTGACGAGATAAAGGAATTTGGACCTTGCTAGTGTATAACTGTGAGATTATTTTTAGAACCATTACTCCATGGCCACCTTTGCTTCAACCAAAGATACTCCACATTGGAGTATCTTTGCTTCAACGTTCTTCATTTGCAACTATTTTTAGATTTTGCCCCCTTTTCGAGTATGAATGGTCTGAAATGTAAACAACTCTGATTGGTAAAACGGAGTAAAAAAGGTCACTTCTGGCCCACTTCAAGCTTGTTTACGTAAACAGCTGACTGTGTGGGCGTGTCCTGCTAGCTGTTATCATCTGTTGATCTTTCAGTTTTACACTTGGCTTGACTTTAAAAATTCATTTTTACTGTGTTTTAGTGCTTTTAAAAGATTAATTAACCTTCCTCTCGATCTCTCAAAACGACCTCCTTACCAAGAGACCAGCGAGGCGGTCTATGTGCATGTGTGTGTATGTGTGTGTGTGTGTGTTGGTGTATTTGTATGCGTGTGTGTGTGTGCGTATGTGTGTTTGTGTGTGTATGTGTTCGTGTGTGTGTGTGTGTGTGTGTGTGTGTGTGTGTATGTGTGTGTGCTCTCGTGCGTTTATGGTGCTTTTGCAAATGTATAATTAGGTAGCGCAAACACGGCACGTAAGCCGACTCGCGGCCGTCTGAGCGCGTGGTTTCGGTAGAATGGGGGTAATTCAGGTCTTTGTTTCTTTGCTCTTTTGCTATAAAACAACAAATGCTGAACACTTAGGAAAAGTTCAGATTTCCTTCTTTACAAAAGTGTAAGGTGTTTGTATATTATAATCCGAGTATGAGCTGAAGAATCGTCGTGGAATGGGAAGCCACTCGTGGTCCGAAAGCGAGGTCCCCTGTTTCAAAATTGACACCCATGCGTTCGACTGCTTTGCAGAAAGATCGATTATTGAATATCGTCTTTTTCATTGGCGCAGAACTATACAGCTTTGGGCGTGGTTTCCAGTGGTTATTATTTTTGGCCTTTGGCGTTTGAATAGAAAACTTTGAAAAAAAAGCGTGTAAGATTTCAAAGATCAAAGGCACTGTACTTCTTTTCTATTTCTGAAAGTTTTCTTGAGAAGAATGCAAGTGATACTCACAGTCTCCCCATGCGCTGTTCAAATTGTGCTCCGACCGCATTGTTAGAAGCATCCACTGTTACGCTGGTTGGTGCACCTGGATTTGGGTGGTGTAACAAAACTGCTGCTCCCAACATTTCTTTGCACTTAATAAATGCTTCTTGGCAGGCGTCGTCCCAGGCGATTTTCGGTCCTTTTCCATTTGATTACTTGTGCAATGGGTCCACGACAGCAGCTATGTTGGACTGAAAACGGTGGTAATAGTTTGTCATTCCAAGTTTTCTCACATTTTTTTCGGGCGGACGTAATTAGACCCATCCTTGGTGCCAATTTCTTCATCTAACGTGGTTTGGTGATAGATTTGAAACGTCGTCGACTGATAACTTCTGAGAGTCTACCGTCCTAGACAGTTGAGCAAGGTGGGAGGTTGAGGGGGAAATAGATATTTATCGCTAATATATGTCCAACGTGTTACATCTATGCACAACGTATCATGCTTGAGAAGGCATCACTAAAAACAAAAGTAAAACTTAAACAAAGCAAAAAATAACAAAAAAACTAATCAAGCACACACATACACACGCGCTCGCGTCACACACACACACACACACACACACACACACACACACACACACACACATATATATATACACACACGGCTGCAAACAAATTACAAAATTGAGGGTACAAAATAAAGTCAAGAATTTTAAAAAAAACGTCTTTTCTTTACAGCCCCCCTCCAAACAAATAAAGAAAGAAAGAAAAAAACAAAAAAACAAACAACAGCAAAAAATAAAACAACTTTTAAAAGACAATATAGAAAGTAAGAAAAGCTGCTATTATACCCCCCCCTCCTATCTGTGGGCAAAAGCGGATTGGTCAAGAAGGTGCAGTTAGTCTGTGACTCCAGTCCGTTTCCCGCCTAACCCGCTACTCGGTGTTGGACGAGCTTCCGGAAACACGGGAAAACGGAGAGTACCTTTTACTGGTGGCGAGAGGAAATGGGCTCATTTAGCTGTTTGTCTGTCCCATCCAGCTCCCTTGCTGCTCTCCATATTAAGCTGCCCTTGTTCATCTCCAGTGAGGGCTATGCTTTTCCTGGTAGCCGATTCAGATGTACTGGACTGGAGTCTGAGGTGTACTGGTTTAGGATCTTCGACTTGCAGGCAAAAGACACGAGTTTGATTCTCACAGGCCTTGGAGGAAAAAAAGAAACACATGTACAACTGAAGACAAAAACAACGGGTTGAACAACAACACCACAAGAACTCGACCCCCAAAGGGAAATGTCTATGTTTGGGCCGCGAAAGCAACCCACTTACAATA
This sequence comes from Aplysia californica, assembly GCF_000002075.1. Classification (NCBI taxonomy): domain Eukaryota; kingdom Metazoa; phylum Mollusca; class Gastropoda; order Aplysiida; family Aplysiidae; genus Aplysia; species Aplysia californica. The sequence continues at coordinate 622,332 of NW_004797417.1, forward strand.
TAAAGAATATTATTCCGCGAAAACAAATAATAAAAGAATAGTTTTTAAAAAAAAACCTATCCTGGACAAAAGAAAAATTAGATCTATTTTATTATGGATAATTGTCTAAAATAGTCCAATTAGGTCGTAAAAGATACTAATAATTTGCAATCAGATGTAGGGTACTGTTGCCATTTCAACTTCCACCTACGTTGAGATTTAGTGTGCATTTGACCTTCAACGATCATCAAGCTCGGTTGGACACACACTAAGGCTCGAAACTTTGGCTTTTTCTTTCCTTTTCGCTAGCGGTCTGCCTCAAACTTCAAATAATAAACGTGCCCTCCGCCCCCCCCCCCCCCTTTCTTTTCCACCTCTGTCGAAAACATTTACACAGTATTTTCCTTAACGCGCGCACACACAAACACACACATACACACACACACACACACACACACACACACACACACACATACACACACACATACACACATACACACACACACGTGTATATCTATTCTTTGTCTCGATCGCTCCTCTCCCCCCCCCCCCACCCTTTCTCTCTTTCTATCTCTCACATGCACAGACACACACAGGCGTACACATTCGCGCACGCACTCCACCTTCTTCCCTTATCTTAAATGTCTGTGATGTGAAGTTTCCGGGCATACTCAGTCGGCTGACGACCGGAGCTTAAATAGACAAAGCGACTGAAATAGAATTTGTAATGAGAACTTCTTAGAATTTGCAATTCTACGCCAAAACCAAGCCGTGGAGACGCTCATGATAAATTATTGTTCTATTTTCCTATGTTGTTACTGAAATTTTCCTGCTAGGATCATTCTTTTGTGTAATCGCTGCCCTCTTCTTCTATACCTTTCAACTGTGTTTCATTTTGTGATAGATTTATATCTATCTGTCCATTAAAATGCACTTTCAGAACCTGTTTGCGGAAGGTTTCAAAGACTCATTCATAAAAAAACAAACCCCGTTACAAGGCATACCAAAATTTAGTTCAGCTTGTTACATAACTCGATCTAGGAAGTGCGTATAAGTGTAACAAAATAGTTAGGGAAGGCACGTTTCGCGCATTTTTTTTACCCTATTCCACTTCATAAGCAAAACAAAGCCACTCTATGAACTTTCTAGCTTTGTCGTTGCTGAAGATTTTCACTTCTCACGTATAAAAACCAACTGGCATCTCACGGGTCTGCAAAACACGATATTTGGGTAAAAAATTCGATTTTTAACTGTGTCCATTTTTGGGTACCTGAATATCTAGAGAATCGATATCGCTTGATGTTTCATTCTAAAAAAGACAAGAATTCATCGTTAGAGGCGTTTTCTGGAGGGCACCCTATTCAAAAGTTGGCGCGTTTTCTTCAAATTAGCCCATATTGGAACGTGAAAAGGACCATGTGTCTACGTATCATCCTAACATGTTTAGTATCGTTGGGCTGCCAAGTTTTTTTTTCTTTCAAGACAATAAACGATCAAGACCATCAAGATTTATGTATTTCTGACAGTTGATCACATACGCAAGATACAGAAGGCTGCTAACCGTTTGCCCAACCGACCTTAGCCGCCTTCTATGACATGCGTGGTACGGATACAGTGGTCCTATTCTTTGCTCCTTGGACAGGGCCCCGAGAATCACACGGGTGAACGTATATTAAATACACATACACATAAACACACAAACACACACGCACATACACTCACACGTCTCATCAAAGATTAGCCACTCTCTTAAATATGATCACATGCGTTGTAAAACTCGATGGGACGGTACAGTGTTTAGCTCAAAACGGGATCACACAGAGGTGGGAACTGACCGACACGTTTGTTTTCGCTACACATCGCACTCGCATCTGAGCTCTCCACCTAACTTCGCTCCAGACGGGATCACATCGAACTGTACTCTTCCCTGACCATTGCAGCAAACTGTCTCAACTCCCGAATTTGCAAGACGGATTGAATTTTAATTGGTGGGGTAAAAAATAAACGTAACGGTGTGTAACGACAAAGACGGGGGAACTCGGTCAGAGATGGAAAGCTACCAATTTTGGACAAGTAAAGTAAAGGGGGGGGGGGGGCAACTGGACAAGCGTAGATCTTGAGACTCACGATAGAACGATAAGTGAAAATGGCATGCCTCATGGAACAAAATGTTTTCCTCGAAAATCAACAACAGGATGAGCTGCAGCCATCAAACAACACTATCCTTGAATGGTATGTAGATTTCAAAAGGCCGGACAAGTGTATCTTTGTCTAACAAAAGGAAAGGTGAACTACATGGTTAGTCGTTAGAGAGTTGAACTCCATCTTTCGAACAATTTCTGTTGACAAAACTTTAATACACGTTCTCGATTTGAAGGCATGCCATTTCGATATACCAAGTCATTTCCGGTTTCCACGCCAGGCAACAGATGAAATGGTTGCTATGGTTTCTTGAGGATAATGATAATGATAATTCATTCATAGAAAGAGTGGTTCTGTGATGAAGCCCACACAAGAAATGACATTCACTGGAGTTCAGAAAGACCAGACAATGTCGTTGACTGCAACCTGCGCACACAGAATGTGTGGGTTGCAGTAGGATTAATTGGTCCGAACTGGTTCATGGTTGAAGACTATGGTATAGCAACAGTGGAAGTAGATCAATATGCGAAGATTCTTGATCGGAGTTGAAGATCATTTATAAAGATTATATGGGACCTCAGGAGCAGAAACAACCGTTGTTCAAGCAAGAAGGAGCACACTGTAATCTCTAGTCATCGAGTGGAACCAGAATCACTTCAACAGAAGTTGCGGTATACCTTGTGCCTGAGCTTCACACAACCCCAACCTGAACCCGTTGGACTGCCAACTATGATACAGATGTGTGTCCAGACTTTTCCCAGCCATTGTGAACTGAGGCAAAACGTGGAGCACATTGCTCGACAAATAAAAATTCTTCGAGAGCAGCGCCAGCAGAAGGTAGTAAATCACGTTTCAACGCCGAACAAGGGAGTGTGTCTCTCATGACTGTCGCCACAAAAAGCGCATTCTTTGAGTGCTCAGAACTTCTGTAACGAATAGTGGGATTCTCCTGTAACCTTGTCAGACTAAATTCACAAATGGTTCTCATTCTCTTAAATCATTTTACAGTGCCCTTGACGGATTTAAAAATGTGAGCACTTGGTAGTTGGGATACGTGACAAACACACACATGCGCGCATGCGCACGCACTCACTCACCCACACTCAGTGTCTGAGGGCGTGTGTGTGTGTGTGTTTGTTTGTTTGTTTGTTTGTTTGATTGTTGGTGTATGTGCGTATGCTTGTGTGTGTTGGTGTAATTTCGGAGCGTGTTACTGAGCAATTGTTCTGGTTTGTACGTGGCTGGTCAAGGGTAGTAACTAAACAAAAATTACTGAAGGTGGTCATGTTCACCTGTCATTGAATGCTCACTTCGGGGGAAATGAACATATAACCTAATTAATTCCATTGAATATATCAGAGAGGGGCCAACGTTTTAAAAATATCAAATTTATTGTTTTAAAACCTATGTTTTTCGAACTTTGACGTCAAATCGGTGGGGTTTTTCTTTTGCTTTTTTTCTATAAAAAAAACTACGTCTTCGCTATAGTGGCTACGTGGGGACAGACGTTTTTTAAAATCCGATCTGAGCTACAAACTTGAAATTTGGCACACGGGTGCTATATAGTCTGTTTTATGATCCGATATGAGTATTTTGGGAAAGTTACTTTTCCCCTTTTTTCGGAAGTCGTCCGGTGATATATAAATGTTTTTGTTGTATTTCTTGATATAAAAACAATCTTAGCATCGGATCATTAGGTTTGTGTATTTGTGTGTCAAGTTTGAGGCTTAAATTATAGTAATATCTGTGGAAAACGTCTGCCCCCGCAATATGGCAAAAAATCCAAGATGGCCGCCATGGAGACCAACTTTTTAATAAAACTTTTAAAATTCCGACCTAATTCTTCTAATTAGTCGACAATCAACCTATATCACCTTTAAAAATTGAAAGAAAGTCAAACCCCCTAGAATTTTCCTCGTATCATGTACATCTCCCGTTAACATAGCATATCAAAATTTAGATCAGTTTTCTTTTTCCTTTCGAGTCATGTAAAGTGCGCAGGAAACACTGGCATAGTAAACGAAGGGACGCTATGCGCATACACGTGCCCTCGCCAATTCGTGATCAATTTTGCGAAATGTTTGAATGACACTTTGAAAAATTGAAACTGTTTAATTGCCCTAATCTGTTTTTTAAAAGTTTCCCTTTGTGTGTAACAGTTTTGTCATCTAAAGGAGACTTTAAGAACATTTTTTCTCAAATTTTTGTTTCCGCACCTCAACCACATGTCGCCCACTACTGAAACTTTAAAAATCAGGTGAACAGACTATACACGATTCTCAAGCTATTCACCTTGTCTTAGTACTTCGAACATGCAATAAGTTGACTGAAAGAAAGCGAGTCTAAAACAAAACATTACTTTCAATGCTATGCTTACATTTTAAAAACCAGTCCTTCACTGTGTAATATTGTAATAACTAAACGTCAATCTGGGGTCTTTGATTACCATAGACCACCCCCACCTCCTTTTGTTTTGGTTTTTGCAATTCTACGCTGGGATGTTAATGGACGAATGGTTTATGATAATAATAAGTGTGTAGTGAATACTTTACTACTGGATTTTTAAAAAAAGAAGACATTTTCTATATTCCAGTGACTATTATGACTTTGGATGCGAGACTCAATTTTACGCTTCATGGCTTTAAAATTTGCAAAGAATCAATTATATTGATCTTTCATGTATGCAATTTTTATCGGGAGCTTGGCATCAATCTCACAACACCAGTGGTTGAGTGAGAAGATTCATCATGAAAGCAGAAATTATTTTTATTCAACATCTTTCAAGAGTCAACAAATTATGCTATGAACAAAGGCACCTGTCGAACATGTATGTATTCGAAAACTATCGTGCGAATATTACGTGTGCAGCATTATTCAGGCAGCAAAATTTTCCCTTTAAAGTACACACAGGCAATGGAGATTACTGTTCCGAATTTGTGGGAATTAAAACAAGAATGATAATGACAATTGCAACCCCAACCCCCCTATCCCTTTTCTTCATACGAACAAGAATAAGACAACAGAAGAATACACAAACTATGGTGGGAACAGACATACATACTTTACTTTTCCGATTCAGCGGCCATTTGGGTTCTAGCCCAAAGAATTTACAGGTTTTTATCAGCTGTGTTTTGCCGCTGTATAAAGTATTTCCGATATCTGGGGAGGCAGGTAGGTAGGTGCTACACAGGTCGCTAGTGCACGGCAGGAAAAGAGATGGTGTGATCTGCCTCAAGCTAACAAAACGCCTTTTTTCATTTTGGTACCATTGTTCATCCTGGTCTGGATTGCCGTGTCTGTAAGGAAGGTCTTCATTCTGTCTGTGTTATCTTCCACGAGAAGCCTTTTCTCCATACCCTGTCGTATGCTTGCTGGAGATCGGCAACGACTGCCACTGTGTGTTTCTTTTCCTGGAAGCCATCAAGGACTCTCTGACTGAACCTGAAGAGCTGGTCATCTGTTTCGCTGGCTTGCACGAAATCCTTTTTGGTTGCTGTCCAAGGCACCGGTTGTTTCCAACCACCAATATAGGCGTTGACCATCCTCTCAACTAGTTTCTCGATGCATGAGGTGAGTGAAATGGGTCGATAGCTTTTCAATTCTTCAGCAGGTTTTCCTTTCTTAAGTATAGGCGTGATTATGGCTTTTCTCCATGCTCTGGGAATGGTGTTTTCTTTCCGCGTCTTGTTGATAAGCTGGAGGATAGAACCCTTACCAACGGGATTGAGGTGATATGCTTTTCTCCGCACAAATTGGATAGAAGAGACAATGCTTTGGCTCTGCTTCTGCGTAGGTCGAGGTCTGCGACTGTGGTACTCTATTTGCTTCTATTGGCATAGAGGGTTGTCTGTTTGACCTTAGCTGAGGCCTTTCTGTAGTTAATTCTGTTTCTTGTTGTAGCAGAGTGTATCCTTGCTAAAAGCAAGATATAATCGCAGAAATGCCCCCCCCCCCCGCACACACACCCACACACACACACACACACACACACACATCTGCAATGAACTTCTGTCCATACGTTCAAGATGCATAAAAGGAAACTGGTGCTCTAACTCTAAGTCTGCATGGTCACAAGGGATGTTGCAGAAATGTTTAAAGTTCGACGACAATTGATTTTTTACAAATTGTGCATGGATCTCAAGAAAACTTGAACCCTAAGGAGGAAAACCATTTAGTTTCTTTTTAAAATCCCTACTAAGATATCAACAAATATGAAACAAAAATTTTGCCAAGAGCCAGGAGAATGTAGTAATTTTCGGACCTCTGTTTTAAGATAATTGATTTCGTGCTAAATATTGCTTTTAGGGTCGGAAAAGATGAAAGTCAGATGGAAAATGGTCGGCACTTTTTGGAGGATAGGGTGATATATATCTACAGCCATGTCTATGAATGTGGGTGGTTGGTGGATGCACTCGTGTGGTTTACTACTTCTTTTACATCAAGCACATGTCGTCCTCATTTCTCCGCCTTCTGTCCGATGTATGTTACTCTCACATAACACCTCTATCCGTCGTTACTTATACCACCTATTTGTCTTGAGAGTGTCGTTAAACTTTTACTCTAAGTTATATATGTATGGATCCAGTTTTTATTCTGACTTGCGTGTGAAGAGAAGATCTGTCGAAGAATGGTGACCCTGCCCAGACATCCGTCTCTCTTGGTCAGTTGCTTTGAGACAAATTGAGTCTACCCCAGCAGCTCATTGATATTCTCAAGCTTACTGATTTTGGAAGGTCAAGAGCCAATGCAATCTCTCTAACATTCATCACCATATCTTCACGAGTCAGCGCGTCAACCTCTAAGAAAGTTGACGGCTTGTTTTGAAATTTGTGGCCGCCTTCCACGTCGCTTGTCTTTCCGATTTGTCTGTCCCGCATTAAATAATTGCCCCGTTTGGCACATCTATTTCTTTCTTTACATTTTTACCATAGACGACAGTAAATTCGTCGATATTTTTATGGGGTTCTAATCTTTTGCAAATTAATATAACTCCACATATTTCTTCTTTTGACCTCATCTCTCAATAATATTTTTATCGTTTATGTACAACTCAGTACTAATTTAAAACATGAAAAGAATGACCATGGTCACCAAATTCCGTCGAAGAAATACAAACGGATGCATAGGAAATCAATATTACTGTCGATGAGAAAACTAGTATGCTAATGTGTCATTTTTTGACTCGGACAATATTTAAGTATCGCCTTTTAGTGTCTGACTTCATAATGGACCTTTGTTATTTTTGCACTTGGTGAAAAAATGTTTCAGAAATGGAAAAAAAAAATACGAGATCAACCTTCAAATCGTGTGTCAATTTAAAATAAATAGAATGTATTATTTGTGAAATTCCAAAACAAAAGGAAAGAAACGTTAATCAGAATCCTCCTCATGGAGCGATTCTCCATCTTAGTGAAGATCTTCACAGAAGGCGTGATTCTAACGTTTGCAAAATAATATGTTCAGAAGTTGTAGATTCTGATATTGTTTTTTGGAGATGGGAAGCGGCTGTTTGTACTGTTTTTAAGGCGTTTGCGTTTAGCTGCTGCAGTCTTTGAAGCTTTAGTGCTAAAAGCCAGCACTGCCGGGTCAAAGGGACTTTTGAAATAGGGTACTTTGACCAAATGAAAAGTTGTCTGACTGGCTTTGTCTTCAACGAACAAATGGCTTTGAACGCTGGCTTCACAAAATCTGCACAATGTTTAGAAAATTCTCCTACTTCTTTTGATGTTCATGAAATGATGTTGGTTTCGATCTTGCAATATGTAACTGTTCTAGCCAATCACAAAGTACTTCAATTTTGGCTTTCTTATTTACAAACATAATGTCTGTGCCGTTCTCTATGGACGAGTGTCCAAGAACAGGGAGGAAAGTTCATCTTGATGTAATGAATCTCTGTTTGAAGGTGGACAAGGTAATACAGCAATCATTTTGTAGTTTTTATTTTGTCCTCGACAGGAGTCACAGATGAACTCAAGTTTTTTATACATCTATTGAGACATGTTGAGTAAGGATATTTTGATGAAAGAATATGAAAAAAAAGCACCGTTTGCCCCTTTTAATGGTTACCTCTCATCATAATAATACAAAACAGCGAACCCTGTCAAATGCTAGTTCATGAAAATTGAGTGAGTATTATAGCGCATGTTGTCTCCGATAGTACACATTGTTTACTATTAAAAACAAAGCAAAGACTGAAACCGATTGGTTGTGACTGATCATGGGACCCCATTAGTCACGTTTTCTCAAGCTTTTGGACAACCATTTATTACATCTTCTTGACTGGACTTTGGTCGTTAGTCTCCTATTGCAGTAGAGTTTTTTTATTACGGCCTTTGATTTAGGACGGTTTGCGTAGCTCGCCATATAAATTGCAGAGGATAAGAACATTATTTGTAGCATGAAACCAAGGAGGCTAACAATTTAAACAAAAAACTAAACTTCGAGTACCGTCGTTTTTTAATTCTATTTTACTTTCCTGTTCTCGAAGCTGCTGTTGACATCGCCGATGTTGCTACTGATGCCATGGTATCTTATAACTTTGTTGTTTTCTTACTTGGTTGATAGACGTTTGTCAGTGTTGTGTGTACTTCCAAAAGTTAGTTTTCGTTTACATGTTTTTTGCGTTAATTATTTGAATTTACTCTGTTGATTTTGCTCGTTCCCTAAACGTTCCCTACATTAGCTTCCGTTTGCTGTCGAGGGGATTCCAAACGGAATCCCTTGCACCTTAGTAAATCGTGGTTTAAGACGAGCCAACGGCCTGGCCTGGCAATAGTTCAATGAAAAGTGTTACAGACATGAGCAAACGTCTCACGTCTGAGCCCATGGGCCCTTTCGGCCATTCAAGCAACGGTTCGTCTTTTAAAGAGGTGCAAAAAGGAAGAAAAGAAAACGAACCCAACGTTCTCTTGATGTCACGACCAAATGACGGAAAAGGAGCAAATGCAAAAAAGGAATTGAATAATAATCGGAATGCCACATCGGCCCGGAATTGCCGTTAGGACAAGAGGGTCAATATTACCATAAATAACTGTGTCTCTAGTCTTTGCGTAAGCTTGTATGCATAATCAAGTTGGGTTTTTTGGAATATGTGTTTTAGTACCGCTGTTCCTACAAACACATTGTTTGCATATTTACTATGCCCAGCGGTATGTGTACGCGTAAATACGTTTAAGTATGCTTGTGATTGTTTTTATACTTACGTGGCTGGATGTGGGTATCAATCAGTGTATGTGTGTGGATGTAGGAATGTGTCTCTTTTTATGATTTTTTTACGGCACTCACAACACAATTAATCCGGTTATATAAGGGACAAGGGTGTGATAAGACTGTAACAAAGACACAAAAGAAGGAGAGGGGATTAGGATGATAGATGTTTGACTGGAAAGATTGAGCAAATCACACCATAGCACCCTCCAACCAACCACTGTATGTAAGTCTATCTATCCATCTATCTATCTATCTATCTATCTATCTATCTATCTATCTATCTATCTATCTATCTATTTATCTATCTATCTATCTGTCTATCTGTCTATATATCTTTATATACTCAATCTATCTATCTACCTATCTATTTATAAATCTATCTATCTGTTATACACACATACACACTCATAATATAGTTGTATTCATCTACCAGACATATGTTGTTTATGCCAGTGTGTGGGCAAGTGTGTTTCGCACTCGTGCGTGCTTGTATGTGTGTGTGTGTTTGTATGCGTGTGTTTGTGTGTGTGTGTGCGTGTGTATGTGTGTGTGTGTGTGTGTGTGTGTGTGTGTGTGTGTGTGTGTGTGTGTGCGCGTGAGTG
>NW_004797417.1:634032-636532 GCF_000002075.1 Aplysia californica
GAGAGAGAGAGAGAGAGAGAGAGAGAGAGAGAGAGAGAGAGAGAGAGAGAGAGAGAGAGAGAGAGAGAGTTTTAAAACTCTTCTTTACGGCTTTGAAAAATACCATGAAGCAGCTGAATATTAATATTGTTCCATAGCATGATTGAAATATTCATTAAAGACAAAGAGATGAAATGATGTAGCACTGAAAGAGGTCTACGTGTCCCACCGCTTGGTTAAGAAAGAAACATTTACGATGAAACAAATTTATTTTTTCGAACAATTGAATGCCATAGAGGCAATGGACATTCTGCTCTTATTGGAAAAATAAGAGATAAAAGCGGCAGAGGCACACCCAGAGCAACCTACCTGGAAAACCTTAATAGATCAGTAAAGGGGGAAAAGGCCAGGATAAAGGATATCCTTTTTGAAAGCTTCTGAGCAAAGAAATAACTGGTGAATACAGATCGACGAGGGTGTTTGAGATCTGGCTTTCTCTATTTACCTAAGTTTCTATGAAATTAATCTCTATCCAAAACATATGGAGGGTACATGGGAAAAACTAGCCTTGTCAGATTTTTGTAACTCCGAGATCATTGAAAAACAAACTTTAAAGACTTATAACTCTTTTTCTGCTACAATGATCTCTCCATTCTTTACATTGACTTCAAGTATAACAATTTATGTTGATAATGAGAAATTTGTACAGTCCTCGTGTTTTATGGGAGTTTGGTGAGAGCAAAATAGAAAAATTATGTAGCAAACTGACAGCGCTGGTTTTTCCCTTGTAAGCTGTTGTCAAGGTCTCCATCTTTTGGAAATCAATGAATTGTGAGCTTCTTTACTCATGTGTGACTGCAAACAAAACTAAATTATTCAAACAAAAAAATTGCACACCATTTTGTAATATTTACTATGATTTTAATTTTAAAAAATTTAATATTCATTTTAAGATGACGACTCTGAGTCATCAGATTCTTGTATGGCCCTTTGTCCTCCTGCATGGGGCAATTCAGAGAAAAGCTGTTGGTCTGCATATTTTGCAGCTTTGTTGGTCAGTGAGCTCTTATAGAGGCGTTTCGCAGCGCCCTTCTTTTCCACCGGCTTCATAATGATTGCAGTGTCAAACGGACCATTCCAGCTCTCTCTCTATAATGCATTAGCTGTGGATGGGCCTGTAAGATGCAGCTTTCAAGCAGAGGTCCTGTGGGTATAAGGCAAGAGACACAGTAGTACGGTTTAAGATTTTTTGACACATTCTAGAATACGGCTCGTGTCATCCTCACTATCTGGAGCAGCGACGGTTTCCGAAGGACTGTCTTGAATTGCTCCACCCAACTGGCTGGCATATCTACTGAGTGACCTTCTCATTCACTGATGTCATGTCTCTGTCGCTGTTCATGTAGCTTTCACTGGAAACAAGATTTTCACTTTTCTGTACCTTTCCTGGTGGAGAACAACATGATAGAGAAACCAGATCATCGCCCAGGTCTTGTTCTGGCCTGCGCACGAGTCAGCTGATTTTGTTGATTGTCTCTCCTAACAGTACAAGTGTACTGTTTCATCACTTAGAGGTATTTTAAAGGAGAAGAGAGATATTAGCCAACGATTGTACAAATTATTGGCTGAGATGTTTGGGCAGCATAAGGTCTTCGAAAAATCAAAGGTTAGCACAACATGGGTGCTCGATGAATGATTTTCCCAGTTAGCAGCGCATATAAGACCAGCGTGGGGGTTCGAGCCTCAGCTCGGTCCGACGTTGTGCCATTGGGACAGGTACTTTACACGAATTTCCTATTTGGCTCGGTCTTTTCGGGGATGGACGTTAAAATCGGAGGTCCCACCTTTTAAATAACCTAATAGTGTTGACACGGGCGTTAATTCTATGCCATTTTACTATTTTCCACTGAAATATGGTCACTGATTGGTCACAAGGGGCGCAACAAAGAAAAGTGTGCTTGACATCGATTGTTTATCGATTGTTAACATTCTGACATCGCTGGTTCTTCCATTGCAGAGGCTATATTTCCAACCCTCACTGAGACTGGCAGTGCGGGTTTTTCCGTATGTGACTTAGATGGACTAAAGCAGACCCAGCCAGGCATTAAGATGGGATAATAGCCCAGAAAATGAAGAAAATACTAATATTGTTGGGTTTTTTTCTAAGTGCCCTTCATATAGCTTCATTGTAGTATATGTGCGGAATTTGGAGAGACCCGAAGGAAACATTTTGAATGTACAAAATGGAAAGATCTGTTCCCCGTCGTTGATCACAACGGAATTCTCGATTTTATAAAGGCCATAGGTTATGACCTTATGCAGTTGCGAGCGCCGTAAAATTCTTACTAAAACAAACAAAAGGCCCTTGGTCTTTACACAAAGGTATCAATACAGTTATTTTTATGTAATGTAAATTTTTATTTTGTAAGATTGAAATTTGTAAAGTAAAGTGTTTAACCATTCAATTTGACCATTGACCAAAACAAAAACATGCTGTTAACGGTTGTGAATGCAACCAGCT
>NW_004797417.1:640957-643457 GCF_000002075.1 Aplysia californica
GAGGAAGGGGCAAAGGAGGTGAGGGGGTGGGGGCAGAAAGAGGAGACGAAAGCAGACGACAGATTATTGGTAGGGAGCAGCAAATGAGGTGACTGGAGTCAAATTTAGAGAAGAAAATTTTTCGGTCGATTCCCGGATTCGAACTCGGGACCTTTTGAATGAGAGGCCAACACCTTAACCTCTAGGCTACGAGAGCCCCCTTTAATTCTTTATCTGAAAGCATTGAGTACTCGGTCCCGCTTTCAGGACAGGAGTTTAGTGTAGTTAAGTAAGAGTTTTACAGCGCTCGCAACTGCATAAGGTCATAATATGAGCGTGTGAAACCCAAGTTGGCTGCATACAGGACAGTTCAAAGCACGCCTTCATTATTGGTCAATAAAGAGATTAAAATGTTAAAAATTCATGGCAAAAGTCTCCTTCTAAACATGAAATTTTCATAATATCAAAAAAGCAGTATGTTACATCTTTTAAGCGGGGGTGGGGGGGCTACACTCCTAAAGTCCAGATTCGGCTCAGAACTGTGGAATTTGAGTTGTAGGCATTTTTAGCTTCCTTAGCTTTTCTTACAACTATTTCATCGCATAAGAACCCCCAAACCCTCATTTCTTCCCATACCGGGCATGTTTGTCATCACCATTTCCTCATAAAGTCAAAATTTTATTTTTCATTATCGGCATTTTCCTCAAAACGTGCCTTTTCTCTATACTTTTTAAAATAACCCTACCATTTTTCTTCCATTCTGCATGACATGTTCACAGAATCAAGAGAAGATCTAATATTAAAACTTTCTTGAATTTTTTATAATATGGACTACTTTTTTGGTGGTGATATCTTGAGTGTGGATTTTCACGGAATTTTTGCAAACTTGAATACTACCTCTGGAAAAAATTCATTAAAAATGTTCTAATTAATTTAAGAAAAAACAACAACAAAACATGTTTATATCTAATGTTTGTGAACACGCATGCAAAAAAACCCAAAACCCAATCAATTTCCATGAGCAGTAAGGGCGGTATTCATTGCGTAAGACAGGTCAACAAAATCCAATATGGCCGCCGTATCCATGGAAAAGAAACTTTTTCTCAAATTTGCTAGCGAATTTTAAGACCCCTTACTTGTTATATTTGTGAAATGTGGAAATAATTGGTCCACTAATATGCGAGATAGCCTTCAGGTGTACCCCCCCCCCCCTTAATTTATAGAGTATCAAAACAGCAGCAAATTATTATATTTCTTTGTAAAGCCCAGGTCTTTCAGTTTTGTTCTTTTAAAATACTTTCTTTCAGTCTCCCCAAAGTCTGGTCATTCTGTTACGATGTGTCTAATGGAGAACTCTGTGTCGTCTCCAGCCCAGAACGGTTTCTCATCTCCCTGCAGGAGGTATTAATTTTTTTGTGTCAGGGACGTGTGTCCGATACGCAATAGAGTAAAGATGACTTTGTCTCTTCTGGGGAGGCCCGAAGGCTTTCGTGGACCCAATTTGGGCATGATGTTGTAGAGTTTGTAGCTGGTTTGTTTATTTCAATGTGTCTCCCAGAGACTGGAGGTGTAGTTTTTTACTCTATTTTTAAAGTCGGTCAGTCTGTAGGAGAGTGTTCCTCGTTGATCCCTATGATAGGAGTTTGAAAATCAAACATCAGGGGAAAAACAGGTTGTGGAATTTCCATGCCTCCGGTAGGTGTAAATCTTTGAGAAGGTGGAACGGTGTTGACATCAAATTGGCTCTAGCTGCTTCTTAACTATTTCTGTCTGCTATGTTTATTCCACTCGGCCCGGGTTTGCTCTGAAAGGCATTGTCGAAGCAGCCCGCCTCTTAACTGATATAAATTGTGACGATTGGAATATAAAAAAGATCTGCTATATTTTACTTTCATCTACACTGTATGCAGAGAACTGAATTGACAAAAAAATATTTAAAAAACAGTTTTAAAAACTGTTCCTGTTTTTCTTGTCTATTCGTACCTATCGTAATTGTTCCATTTTTTCCTGAACATGTTTCTTTTTCAAACTATTTCCTGACTATAGTGCAAAAGATAAATATTATTTTCTGAAACCATAACGCATTGTTCCATCGTTTTTCTTCACAATGTGAACCTAGAAAATAGCACGTTTGTTTTGTTGAACTAGCCTAGATAGTATTTTGTCATTATTGAAAAAAAGCCTACTTTTGTGGCGGGTTTGTTGTTGTTGCAAACTACGTTATTGCTTGTACACGCGGCCGCTTGTTTACCAGTGAGCCCCGAGCTTTGTTTCGGCTCAAATTATTTGAATAGGCATGTCAGAAACTCGGAGAGTGAATCCATATCTGTGGCCAAGAGAGAAAACCTATATTTTTGTTGGATATTCTTTTGATTAGGAGAATAGGTGCAGTTTCCAGGGAATGTACAGGGCTTGCGCTGCTGGAGAAGATCCTGTGCTTGATTAGGCTATATCCTGGTACAACAGGCTTGTAATCCTGCCTCGTGATTGCATGGCGCTGGGGCTGTGGTCATCATCAGAG
>NW_004797417.1:645957-649673 GCF_000002075.1 Aplysia californica
AACACAAAAAAAACCATCCAACAACAAGAAACACACGGGGGCTCTCGTGGCCTTGTGGTTTAGGTGTTGGCCTCTCATTCAAAGGTCCCGGGTCCGAATCCGGTACCCACCGAAATATTTTCTTCTCTAAAATGTCTCCTTTCACCTCCTTTCCTGCGTTCTAGCAATGTTCTGTCGTCTACTTTCGTCTCCTCTTTTTGCACCCACCCCCTCACCTCCTTTGCCCCTCCCCAGGGCTCCTGACTCTTTCTGCAGCCTTTCTACTGCTCCTCCTTGGCTGCTTCTTACTGCTCTCTTTCAGCAACACCCCTGATCTTCTGGTAGGAAAGATCTACACCTAGCCTTCTCGGACAAGGGCGAAAAATCCCGGAGGTCCCGTGTGCAAGTTGGTTGCGCGCGTTAAAGATCCCTAGGTGGTCTAAAATCGATAATAGTACGCTTCGACCGCCACCCTGGCAAAAATCAAAATTTCCTGCTAATTGAAAAAGTTTAATGTGTCCCAACCGCTCATATGACCTTATGCAGTTGCGAGCGCCGTAAAACACTTACCAAAAAACAAAAACAACAGGAAAAATAAAAATAAATAAAACAACAAAAAACAAAAAAACTGAACCAAAACAAACAATAAAAACATAGACAAACAAAAGAACAGACCAAGCGAACAATACGAGACAGACAAAAACAACAGACAGGGGGTAAATACTTGGGACCTACCATTAGCATCTACCAATTAACTACAAGCCCTCTGTAGAGAAACAGGAAGAGTAGAACGAGTGCAATTAGCACTTCAAGACCAGTACAGACGTCATACTGAGCACACACATCAGGACAGAGCTACCAGTCAACGTGGACCGTGCTCTAAAGAGTGATCATTTCTCCAGCTGCAAACTACTGGAGGATAAAACAGGGAAGAAATACCCTCTCAGCTCGAGTTGGCCCTGACAGGCAGGGTCGAAGTCCGCCTCCTAAATTATCCAGATTGCGTAGACGGAGATTTTAAAGTATCTAACTTTAAAAAATAAAGGGACGGGAGGTTGTTTTTTTTCCATACGCCCCGATAAATCATACGTCTGTACTTCAATGAGGTTTGAAATTGAATAGAAAAGGTGGTGTTCAAAAGGTGATTTGTAAATGGAAAAAAATAAAGAAATGTTGTATTTTAAAAATTAAAGTAACTGCTGCTGTCAATCGGTGGATGGTGGAATTTTATGAAATAATTTAGTTGATATTTTTTTCTTTTCACAGCGAAGGCGTAGCAGGACAGAATTCCTATCACATATGGGTGAACTGATTTGACTTGGAGACCCCACACAGATTTGCAAGTTTTTTTATACATGTCCACAACGACATCAGTGAGGTCACACGAGAGGCGACTGCTTAATTGTTATGTTAGAAACATCCTAATAGAAAAAGGAATACGCGATAACACATTCTTCTCTGAAGGAATGCAAACCCACGTCTTATTCGAGTATTGTAAAAAGCTTAACCATTTCATAACCTATCTAGATGGTTCGTTGTTTGAAATTCTCTCCTTTTAAACTGAAATTGAGTTTAATATTTTTTCTTAAAGAGGTCGAATAAATACCCATAAAAAATTATGAGAAACAACAACAACGACAAAGAAACAAAATTACCCAACTTTTAACAGGTTATAATTACTGGCCGTGCTTGCAAACTCGTGTACAAAATTAGACAAATTACTCAGGCTGGTACCAGAGATAAAAATCAATCAGTTCTCGCAATGTATTTTTTAATATGCGTTTCACACCCTCAACCGACATAATTTAGTTAATTTAATTTTTTTAGGTGGGCTTCAAACCCTGCTTGTCAGGTCTTACCCAGACTGAGAGGCATACAACATCCTAGAGATGTACTCGATTAAAGGAATGGGACTCGGGTTTCCTGAGTGCGACAGCGAAAAACCTAACCCCAGGCGCGGTTCGTTCATAGAGCGTGGTCGTGCAGTGCCGCCCAACAATATTTTAATGTTCTTTTACGAAAAGCACCCGCAAACGTGAAATAAAATAAGTCAGAAACAAACACTAGCCAAATATAATATCAAAACAAGGTCCTCGCTGGCGCTGTAACTGTTATTTCTCTGTCAAAAGCGCGTAAAACTTCTACTATGCCATGCCAAAGTCCACACGCTTTAACTAAACGTAATAGAATATTCAACATTGGCAATCTGACCTATAAATCGCTCTTAGGGATAATCCAAGCGATGACGACCCTCGTAGCGAGTTTGGCGGTACATTAATATTAACAAGACGGCACATCTCAAATGTGCATCCACGAAACGTAGCCCACAGTAGGCAGTCTAAAAACAAACTCGATAGCCTGTACTCTATTCAATGCCAAAATTATGTGATCCACGGAGCAATCCAGCGGAGCGCTCAAGTGAATTGTGATTGGTTCATTGTCTTGCCACTATTTTAAGCAACTCTATGACTGTGAACCTGAGGGAGGTGAACGTGACACACTTAAGTTACCGCCCTTTGAGTTGTGCCTTTGAATTGTTTTGTAGTGGAGCGGTGAAAGTTATTACTCGAGGGTTCAGTTCCAATACAGGATGAAGAAATTAATGTTTAGCTAACAAACAGATTTAGTTCTAGAAATCAAAGCGACCAGTAAAAAGAATGAAAATAAAAGCATAATAAGGTCCTCCTTCACCAACCCAAAGATCCTACCATCCCATACACACACTATGCCCTTGACTATCTTCAACCTGTTGTTGCTTAATTGTGCACGCCCACTTTTTAGCCGCCCCAGCCTAACCCCTACATGCTATACACAGGTCTCGTTTTGTATGTGTCCGCTCCAGAGAATAATATATATCCACAAGGTGGACAGAAACAAGAGTTCCATCAACACTGTCAATTTTTTAAGTCCACCGGAAGCTGGTAAGTGTTTTTTTGTGCGCCTCCACTTAAAGTATCTGCTTCCATTCGGTTTTATGGTCAACACCTGCTGCCATTTACTACAGAGCTTTTCCTGAATTCTCTTTCTCTCTCTCTCTCTGTCTCGCCCTCCATTTCCCTCCCCTTCTCTCTCTCTCTCTCTCTCTCTCTCTCTCTCTCTTTCTCTCTCTCTCTCTCTCCTTCATTCTCCCTCTATCTGTCTGTCTGCCTGACTCTCTCTCTCTCCTCTCTCTCGCTCTTTCTCTCTCTGTCTCCCCCTACCCCCTCCCCCTCTCTCACTCCCTCTCTCTCTCCCCCTCTCTCTCTTTCTCTCTCTCTAGCACATCCATGGTCTGCTAGATCTTGATCGCAATTAGGGAACGAGCCCTCGACGTCAAGCTGAGAACCCAGGCCCATAAACAAACAACGAAAATAGCTACTGCTTCTTAGTAGTTGTACTAAATTAGCTACCCACCACAGTTCGTGTCGGTGGGTTCCACATGTCGTTCTTGCTTCTTCGCCGTCCCTCTGTTATTTCTGTCAATTTTTCTCACTTTTTGATTAGCTCTGAATGGGCATTCTCGTGTCGATGTGCTTCTACTTAGCCTCCAAACTCCCTCGTTCTTTCTCTCCCCACTATCCCTATCACTCTATCCCTCACTGTCTCTCTATTGTCGTTCTCTTTTTTTCTCTATTCTCTCTCTCATTCTCTCTCTCTCTCTCTCTCTCTCTCTCTCTCTCTCTCTCTCTCTTTCTCCCTCTTTCTCTCCCTCTGTCTCTCTCTGCCTCTGTCTCTCGTGCTCTTTGCCTATCTCTTTT
>NW_004797417.1:650940-652612 GCF_000002075.1 Aplysia californica
CTAATGAATAGCACGTCTCGTTTTGACTTTGCAAGTCAAAATTCTTGAAGTATCTAAACATACATAGTAGAAAAATAATTTAAATAAACAGCAGCAATTTATAATTTTTAAAAAAACAACACTATTTACATGTAGAGTGGAGAGTAGGCTTATTTATACAATTCCCCAACTCGGGTGCGTGCATAAGGATATTTTTGTTGATTAATATAGGTGTTTTACGCAGCCATCGATACAATATTTAGATCAGTCATGATGCCTGTCACGGCCAACCACGGCTAGGAGGGATACAACATCCTAGCAGAAAGAATAAAAATCCTCCCCACAAGGGAATCGGATTCGACACTTCTGCCTTCGACAGCGATGCGCCTGTTTTTGTTTGTTTTTTCCTTTTTTTGTCAGTTTTGGATCTTGTCTACGTTTTCCGAGTTCTAACCCGTTGCTGTAATCATGTATAGAACTTGAGATGTACTTTTATATGCATTCTGTGAGTCGGTGTAATGACACTCTCCGAGAAGTTTACTTTTTACTTTTTCAACCCCTGTTGCCGTTAAGTGCGTGGGGATATGCAGATTTAAATGGTAGGCCAGCTCTCTCGGGGGAGGTGGAAGGATACAGGCTTAACCTAGTAGAGGACTGCTGGGTCTGGCTGTGTGAAGTACAGCGTGACCTTATGCCACTGGAGCGTTACTCTTGCCGCGAAGCCCGAAACGTTGCTGGCTGAAGGGACTCTGTTGAAAGTGACTGGCCACGCAAGCCGACGGCGGATAAATCCTGCTAAGAAAAGAACGAGAGCTCCAAGAGGTAAACATCTAAAATTAGTCTTCTTTGTGGTATACCAGATTTTTTTTTCTGTGGTAACCTGGTGTATTTATAATGGTTGACAACCTACTCAGGTGGTGCCCCCAACGGTGAACATGCACATTATGACTGAATCTGCAGTCCCCCAAAAGTTGCTGATTCAAGATCAGATCAGGATGCTTCAATTTGTTTTATAAAGAATCTAAGTGAATTTTACGCATCTGTCGGCAGAGTTTAGATCATAATGGAGGCGGGCTTCTGACAAGATAATTTTTTTCTTCCCAATCGGGAATCGAACGAAGCGAAGCGATTAACCGCTACACATGGAAGTCACCAAGGTTTGGCGCTTATTTCCACGCTAATTTCACCTTTGACACCAGGCGAATTACACCTCTTTCGTCAGCAGATATCTCCACGTTCCTTTCAAGATAGATGGATATTTTTTCATTACAATCAAGACAAAGATGATACCAACAACTTCATATACCTCCAAATTGACGAGCACCTGACTATAACTAATGTTCAAAAGTGGAAAGAACCTTGCTATACCAAGTTGTGCGTTAAACTTATTCATAAACACTACAACTTGAATGTTTACCCCACTCCCTCTTCTTCCATGGACCTTTATACATCTTATAAGCACAAATCACCACGACGATCAATCATCGACCCATGCACACCCCTCTCCCAACCCTCTAAACCCTACCTCTTTGCTTGCATCTCCCCACCCTCCTCAACTTTCATGCCTCCCCCACACATTAGTGCACATGACACCATGAGCTCGCGGGTCCAGGGCCACGACGCGCATACCACGAGCCACCGGAGAGAGAGAGAGAGAGAGAGAGAGAGAGAGAGAGAGAGAGAGAGAGAGAGA
>NW_004797417.1:652712-672217 GCF_000002075.1 Aplysia californica
ACAGACACACACACATACACATACATACAAACAAACAAACAAATTCGCACTAGCACGACAAATGCACTTTCTATTAATCTCCCAGGTTTTAATGAATTTCTTTTCGCGATTAGGTTTCTAAATTTGATGTTTAAACAGGAGCTGCCATGTCTCCCCCCGCCCTCCCTTGGGATACCCCGGGCAATCTGTACCAAGCCCATTCATAATGCTAACTGCCCTGCCAAAGCTGCACTGTGCTTAGAATTACAACAACAACAACAAAAAAAGAAATAAAAAAGAATAAGTCCATTAACATTTCTCAATTCACCAAGGCACTTTCGTTCACTCTATTTTTCAACAAATCAAGAAAAAAGCGGTGGCGATATGCAGAAATAGGTATAGGTCTATTTAGACGACTCTGAGTCAAATCTAATTTCTCTTCGTTAAAAGATTTTTAAAAATATTAAAATTGAGTGAAAATAAACAATGACATAATATTATTTTCTGTCTTGACTTGGTATTGATATCTCAATATTCAAAAAATAATAATAATAACAGATTGAACAATACGAGTTGACGTACTATACTTTCAAATGTTTCCTTTTTCAAAAATTGAGACAAAATATTATCGTTAGTTAATTATCAGTTTTTTGGTTGCTGTTTAAAAAAAAAATTATTCGAACGCCAGTACTATAGTTAAAGTAACAGTCACTAAATGACAAGTGTAGACTGCAATCTGCCACAATATCAACTCACGTTCCAAAGCGGAATAAGAGTAGAATAATCATTTACATCGGAGAGAGAGAGAGGGGGGGGGAGAGAGAGAGAGAGAGAGGGGAGAGAGAGAAAGAAAGAGGGAGAGAAAGAGAGAGAGGGAGAGAGAGAGAGAGAGAGAGGATATACATATAAATAGATATATAAAGGGGGGAGAGAGAGAAAGAGAGAGAAAGAGAGAGAGAAAGATAGAGAGAAAGAGATAAAAAGATAGAGAGAAAGAGAGAGAAAGAGAGAGAGAGAGAGAGAAAGCGAGAGAGAAAGAGGGGGAGAAAGAGAGAGAGATGGAGAGAGAGAGAGAGAGGGAGACAGAGAGAGAGAGAGAGAGAGAGAGAGAGAGAGAGAGAGAGAGAGAGAGAGAGAGAGAGAGAGCTGTGGATCGGACAGGAACTCACCCTCACGTGCTAGTGCGCTGAGTGAGGTGACAGACGATTCTCTACCACGCGCAGTTCCCCGGGAGCGCTGAATTCTCAGGAGTACAACGAAGTTACATTAAACTACTAACGAATTTTGTTTCCTCGTTTGTGGACCATTCTGAGGCACCACATTTTACTTGGATTATGTTATTGAGGATCAACAAATTGTGAAAGAAATGAACAGTTTTCTGCATCTTTCATGACGGACTAATACTTCGGTGTGTTTGGGAGTATGTTCAGTGTTGATGTTGTCTTTAATTTTTTTTTTTTTATGTGAATGTACAAGGTTATCAATACGTCCTGTTTTACTATCATGTCCATACGACGTGGGGAACTCGGTGCAACCACTTTCCAAAGAGGAAATTTACTCGTTAATCCGATCCGCACGCTTTGCATAGAGGTCTGTCAAAATGCTTTTTTTGAGAAACACTGAAAGTTTCAAAGAGAACATGGGTATGAACAAATTATGAGAGGCAAATAAAATAAAATAAGATGTCTATAACTTCATTAAAATAATTTTGTTTAGCTCCGTTCCGTTTTCAAGTCTCACAGTCTTTTTAAAAACGTGTATATATTTTTTGCTCTATGTTGTGTTTTCCAGAGTAGTTTATAACACATCACCTTTAAATGAAGGTATTCTTATGCGTTTGTATTTATTCTTTTTAAAAAGTGTTTTTATTGTAAATGTTCAGCTCAAGAAACCTGGGAGACAAAATTGATTACTTGTTCTTGCGATACCCGGAAATACTATTTCTTTTTATGCATTCACTTAAGCGTTTAATAGAGCATGATCGCTCGCTTCCTGTAAACATGTGAGTCTGTTATGTACAGCGGAACCTCATCTCAGCGGAAGTGAGCTGTGTATTGCCAATTTTATCCTACTTACGCAATAGCAAGTCATGTACGATAAATCATCGATACATCGGGTACGAGTAGTACCTCCTTAATGCTATTTGAGAAGTGGGAGTGACCAGGATGGAAGCAGGGAGCGGGCAGGGGGGGGGGGGTGGCAGTGGTAAATTATTATTTTATGCCAGTATACCGATTTGTAGAAAAGCATCTGGATTAAATCAGTCGAAAAACAGAAAACATAATAGTTCACTTTTGCGCGCACTCCACAAACAATAATAATCAAGGAAAGACACAGGAGATGGTAACGAGGAAGATAATAATATCTATCTCCTAAGTACTAGGCCGGCAAATCAATGTAGAATCGTCTGATATTTCGCAATCGGCTTGTCTTCATCCGCTTGTGTACTTTTAATAAGTCGTAAGCCTAGCGTGGTTGGGGCTTTGAAAAGAATACATTTGGCCAAATTATGCTATAATGTACTAAGCCCAAAATTTACCCCCCCCCCCCACCCCTGTTATTTCATTGCAGTTTCTTAATCTGCGTATCGGTTACATGTGCTCAAGATATATTTTGCCGAAATTCAAATTTTAAAAGTTTAACAAATATAAATAATATGTCACAGGGGTACAATTGCGAAAAAAAATGAAAAGTTTTTAAATCGATCCTATAAAATTTTGATTTCTTGGCTTAGTACATAATTTTATCAACTCGCCGAAGATATCAAGGTACTTTGAAATTAGTGAGTTAAAACAATGATTTCTTTCTTCCGTTATCAGGACTTGAGCAGACATTGACGATCGCGGTAGCCCATTCCTTTACGTTGTCAATCCTCCTGATTAGCTCAGTTTTTGTCTTTGTGCTGCTTGCCATACAGTTTTTCAGGCTATTTTTGTATGTTACTCTCTCTCGTTCTCAGTTTTTCCCCGCCTCTGATAAAATGCTAGAGGCCACCCTGAAACTTTGCAGCAGCTTATAATCAAAAGCGTTGTCTGATTTGGCTCTGTAATCAAGCTTCTTTATCATAACATAATAATTGCATTGGTTCAAAGGCGAGGAAAACTTTGCTAATTTTTTTAGTGTCATAAAAAAAATATCAAAGACGGGTTTGAAACTGGGTGCAAAGAAACATGGGGTCTAGATTATCATAAGCTAGAATTTACTCCCCCATTCAGTAATATTTCACTAGTCCGCTCAGTTACCTGGTCCAGGACCTGCATTACCGAAACGAATAATCTTCAAAGTTGTCATGAGCCTTTATATAGTTTCACTACATGCAACAACGCTGATTCTTTTTCTTATAAACTAATTGAAGAAAAAGCTGCCACACCGTTATTTCCAGGAATAAACTGATCAAGAAGAAAGTGTTGCATTCTTTACCCCCCATTACGAAGTACGCGTATAATTATTTTGTTATCTAAAGACACAAACAAATAAAGAATTACATAATACATAATTCACGCATCCCCACGACATATGCGATTGTAATTCCCGGCTTATCAGTAGAAAGTAATAAGCTGCAGTTGTCAATAACTTTTTTCAGTCACCACTCACAGGAAATCAGAGCGCTGGCAATATTTATTGGACACAAGCGTTCTGCAATCGCTCAAACCCAGGGGTTTTTTTTAACGGCGCTCGCAGCTCCATTTTTATGAGCGGTCGGGACATATTAAGTATTTCCAGTTGTGTAGGAATTAATTTAGAACTGTTGCTCGAGTGGTGGCCGAAGCCTACTCTTATCGAGTTTAGGACCACAAAGGGATCTCGTGCGCAACTTGCACACGGGATCTCCGATATTTTTTCGTTCTTATCGGAGAAGGCTAGGTATTAGATTTTTTAAAACCCTAAGATCAGGGGTGTGGCTGAAAGACAGCGGTAACGAGCCAAGGAGTAGCAGTAGAAGGGCAGCAGAAAGAGTCGACAGGAGCTCAGACGAGGGGGCAAAAGGAAAGGGGTGGGGGAAGTCGAGACGAAAACAGACTGCAGAACAGGATTAGAGAGCAGGAAAAGGAGGTGGAAGGAGAATACATTTTAGAAGAAAATATTCGGTCGCTGTCAGGTTTCGAACCAGGGACCTATTGAATGAGAGACGAGCACAGTACTCTAGACCACGAGAGCCCCCCCAAACACAGGGTTTTGCAAAAGTGGAATAATATGATAACCTTTAGAGAAAAACAAGTTACTTAACTCTTGAGTTAATTAATAGATATAATAACTGAATATGGAGTAATTTTAAAGTACAGGATGATCCAAAAAATACAACAGTACACATTTTTTTTCTCAATATCTGGCACAAAATGTGCACTAGAATGTTGTAATTAGGAACAGATATAATAAATTCAAAGAGAATTTGTTAGACATAAATTAGACAACGAAGAAACTTATTTTCCAAAACGAAAATGGCTTTCACCTGTAAATGCAAAATGCGCCAATTTAAAAGATCTTGTAAAGAAAGTCATGAAATTATTGGTTTGCTTTTTTCATTTCCTTTTATTGTTAAAACATAATCTTTCTATCCTTGGAACAATATTTCTTTTCCCCTACTGAGTTTCAAAAAATAATGTTTAAATTCTGGAATTCCGAGAAACAATGGTCTATATGATATGGTCTCCTTCGGACTCTACACATCTTAATGTGTCGTTCGCAATGTTCAGTGATGGCCGAACACAAGGATCCGCTCAACCATGAGTACTCAAAGCCACATGCACTGCACACCTTACTGTATGGAGCTATTTCTAGAGACAATGGAAGGGGGGTGGGTGAGGAGCTGATATAACCTGAAAGGTGAATATTGGCTTTGCCAAGGAACTAAATGTCATAGAGGAAATGTTCACGCTTTTCAAGACGATTGAGGAATCATAAACATATTGCTATCCTCTGACAGCTTCGCGAACGGAAAAAATAGTACAGTCGTAGATAAGACCTGCCTTGAGAATGAGGATCGTTGAATTGTAGGAAAATCATTGTTGCTGACATCTTCTACGGACAGACGTCTCAATTGGCTCATCTACTGAATTCTGCACCGTTGTTATGTTTGAAGGGGTGCGAACGATGTGTATTTGACCTGAAGTGGTCGGTTTGTCTGGGAATTTTCAGTTCTGATTCTCTACAGGCCCTAACTAATGGACAATGTTTACCTTTGACCTCAAAGAAGGCCTTCAGGGCACTTATCAGTATTTTCGTACGTTTTGCAGAAGGTACGAAACGAGTTAATGGTTTATAAATGTGCAATACAAACAGCTCTCTGCTCTTTACCAATCTTAACCACGATCTCAACATGAAAAGGAAATTTGAGAAACACTATCTGCAAACTTCTGTTGGCCTGTTAGACTACTGTAGTTTGCAATATGGCGCAATAGTTAGGACTTTTAGTGGTAGGCCTAATGCGAACAAGTGCGTCATGCTACAAAAATGGGGACATAGCTGAAAATGTTGTTTTTTTACCGCTATGTAGAGCAAAACTATTCTGTGGATTTATCTCAAATGAATATCAGACAAATTGCTTTTGACTTCCAAATGTTGTGTTCAAATTTGAAACGCAAAACTTCAGTGTAGAAGAAACTATTGAAAAAAAGTTGTACAGTTATTTTGGATCACCATGTATATGCACAGTAAGAGTTTATAAGGTCAACCATACACCGTTAACTTCATTGACCAAACCATACTATTATAGGTGGTGTTATCAATAAGTCAGGTGTGAAACTGGATGTTCAGAAGCTTGGGGTCTAAATGATTAAACAAGAATTTTTTCTTCTATTCAGTAATGCTTTACAAGTCGGCTCAGTAACCAGGTACAGGACGAACTTTTCCGAAATGAGTTAGGGGATAGTGAGGAGGTGGAAAAACTTAACAAAACTCCTAAACATTTAATGACAAGTTTAGTGTGCACTTATCAGAAGGACATTTTTTAAAATCTTTGAAGAAATAGAAACCCAACAGTACCTATAAGCCTTGTTTCCTGAATCAGTGTATAATAGAGAAAACGTTAATAATATATCTTAGTAGAAATCAAGGAAGTATCCAGGTGTTTAAGTTAGGGGTACACGTCGTTTTCTTTCTTTACTGGCTGATATGCCTGTCTGCCCTAAGATGGAAAGAGAGTCAAGGTAAGAAAGAATAATAATAACAGCTCGTCCGTCAATGTCTGACAAAGACCAATACATCAACAAAAGAGAATATTTCTCCAGCGAAAATAAAGAATCAGAAGAATTAAAGGTTAAGATGACTCGGGGCTTCTGCTGTACCCGATAAGTCCAACTCTGTCAGATACAAGTTTGTCGTATTTTGAACATAATATAAAAGCTCCACTTCCACTTTTGTATATTCGCAGCTTACGAGCTTCTCTCTTGGTTTAAGCATTGACATATCTTATCCGTGAAGTCTTTTATGATTTGCTGCCCACTGTGACTCATACTGCTCTCCAGTCTCCAGCTGGGCCTGCCGGGAGCTATGCTCTCCCATGTTGACGAATGTATCTTGAAGTCCTTGAATTACATTTTCAGATTGTCTTCGTTGAGCTTTTTTTTCTTCTGGTGTACCAGCCTTTGGCTTCCCCGAAGACACATTAAATGAATTGACAACGATGGAGACAAACATTACATTATTTTCGAACTTTTTAATTTTGATTAAAGGCCAAGGTTATTGAACAATTCACCACACTCCAGTATGAGGTACAATTATGTAAGTCATCTTTATATGTTCAACTGTATGTGTGAAGTTCAAACTATCATTGTGAAGGTTTGTCTATATATATATATATATATATATATATATATATATATATATATATATATATATATATATATATATATATATATATATATATATATATATGTGTGTGTGTGTGTGTGTGTGTGTGTGTGTATGTGTGTTTGTGTGTGTGTGTGTGTGTGTGTGTGTGTGTGTGTGTGTGTGTGTGAGTGTGTTTGTGCGTACGACCTATTTCCGGTTTTATCTACGTGTTAGAACAACATATCTTCGTCCACATTTTAAATAAGAAAACCGTAAACAAACATGTAAAAACCAAAAATAGTGAGTGGATCTAAACTAAATTGAAGAGAATTTGCTATTGAATTTTTAAAAAAATGTTTGTAACTCACATCATATACGAGATGTCAGCCTCGAAGAGGAAGCTTTTCAGTCATTTGTCCGGGTCTGTTGCTCCAAGATTGAAATTAATCTTTTTATTTCTTTTTTCTGTGGGGGTGTTATAATTCTGTGGGTGTCCTATCAGAAAAAGATGAAGAAGTTCCTGGTTTTAGTCCACAACAAACCACGCGGGTGATTGGAAGGTGCCTCTGGTAGGTCATACTTCTCTACTTTCCCTCAGTTGTTTATGTCTGTCAGTCTCACTTTTTCCCTAAATGACCATTATTGTGTCGCTTGTCTACTTTTGCTCAAACAAACAAACATTTTTATACTTATTTCTCCACCGGCTTAGCTGGACCCTATTTGAGACTCAAGTCGGCGATTTCACCTGTTAATTAGTATCTTTGAAAGTTAAAATAATAAAGTCGTATCGCTCATTTAGCTCACCCCTTCAATCTGTAGGGTACTTTGATTCTTCAAAGAAAAGAGATCAGAGTAAAAGAGTGGTTAGACAATTACTGAATAATCTGGATATGGAGTGATCGATTCGAGGATGAATCCTGCAGACTATCTTTGTATAATATTTTCAGTGGTCTTTTAATATCGATGGAGGTCGTGAGACCTCGAGTATAGTCCTGTCTTGTACTTATTCTCTTTTTTTTACGTTATTTGTTTAACGTACTTTACTCAGAAAGTGTTACATTCCAGTCGCAAGAACTGGACTTAGTACATAGTAAACTGAATTTCTGCAGAAAAGGGTCATGAACCGTGATAATTTTGATTCCAAAGGGGCGATTTTATCTACAGACTTGATAGCTGTGACAAAGACCTGTTACAAGTCTGAGATTTTGGAATTACAAGCAAGCATTTCGCCCACGAAACATAGGTTCCACATCGTATTATACCAGCCTGTATACTTTTAATCTGTGACATACGAAACCACATTAACAATCAAAATACAAAGGCTAATTGGGTGTGTTGAACTAGTGAAAAGGCGCAAGCGGAATGCTGAAAGTTACGTAGTATTCCATATTTCTTTGTTCGTTAACTCTTTCAAGACCAGGGCGATTATATAAAGCTGCTCATACTAATCATTGTCCAGACTATAGATGAAGACAAATTAATAGTTTGCTCGCACCACGACACGATAAGCCGTTTCCTGAAACACTGATATGAGGGACCAGGGATTTTTGATTAAGTGAAAGGGAAAAGGCAGGGCGCATAATAATATGTACTCCTGTAAGTGCAAATGCGAATGAATTAAAATGCTTTTCTATAAATACAATCCATCTATTGTAAGGTTCAGATGCCTGTGGTGCAGGCTGTTTGGCTTAGGATCAATTTTGAATTCCGATTGGGGAAATGCTTTTTTTTAGGTTAATAGTATTCGAAACAGGCGCAAAATCACTACTCAAAATTAAACTATGGATTAGAGAAGTGGATGCTAAAGCATTAATTAGCCCTTAGTTTTCCCCCCCAAACGTTAATTGAAATAAATAACTAATTGGTGGCTTGGAGAGCTGATCTGCCAATGCGTCGGATCAGAAAAAGAAAAGCAAAGACCACAGAGGCAGAACTCACACACGCACTCGGCCCTACTCCATCAAACGTCGCAAAGTTGACAGGTTGACAGTTTCGATTTTCTCCTGGTTTGCCATGGCTAGGAGGTTCCCTCCTCGCTTTTTTTAGACTGACCCCACTCCCTGTTATGGAATGTGCAGACAATAATACAAATTAGAGGGTTGGACGTCGATGCTTGATAGTTAACCCATCATTATCAATGAGAGATGATGTTCAGTATCTGTTATAAAATCTACTAAAAGTCGTTGTTATGAATATAGATGATAATTTAGAAATATTCAAATCGAGATGTCTAGCATGGATATTTGGCATTGTAATTGTGCGTACTTTGCTTTAGTTTTTCTCGTTGACCTATCTGGAGTTTTATCTTAAAAGACAGCATGTCCAGTCTCGTAAAATGTTCAACAGAGCCAATCCCCTCCCTCCAAAAAAACCCTTTAAAAAATCAAGAACAAACAAAAAAGCCCACGTCTTTGCCTCTCAACAGCCAACTCCTTTAAATATCGTCAAAATACTTTCCAAACATTGTTTATTAAGATAACAACTAAGGCAGGAATATGTGCAGTGTTTTAAACTATCAGATGTAATCGACAACTCAATTTCGACCGAAACTGGATATTATACTGTTATCTAAAATAAACTCAAGCAGTTGATTCCCCTCATGGGTATCTTCATAATGCTACAGATAATTCCAGTCTCTCATTTCTGACCACAATTTTCTAGTTTCAAGCAAATACACAGGCAACGATCTTTTCGGCATTTAATTAATAATTAGGGTTCATGATTTTAAGTCGTTTTTGAAACTCAACGTGGCCTGGCGTCAGCAAATATCCAGCCATTGACCTATTTGGCATTTAGTTATATAATACAGAGTTTCTGAAAAAGAGGACCAATTTAAAGGGCAATAACTCAGTCACCTTTATGTACCAATTTCAACAAAAACTTTCAACAAATTAAATTCAGCCAATGGGGCGCCAGATTGTCAATAAGAAGAACATAAATCTATATGTTCGAGAAATATCAGGTTAAAAAATGTTCAAACAAACCTCAGTAAACGCTTTTCTTAGAACCAGTTACCTACACGGCGTGATCGGACCATTCTAACAGTAAAATCACTTCAGATCGATCTCACATGTCTGGGGAAGTTTTGGAGAAGTTTTGAGGTAGAGAAGGTGTGATGCTGTAAATCAGGCCTGGGTGTAGCAGGGTTGAGACACACTACACTCATCAAAAGTGGTTCTTGCATGATTGCAAGCCTCATAAGCAGAAAGTTCATAAAAAATGAGCAATGCACTACCCCGAATCGAACCCCCTGTATTATTTTATTTGGGGTTTGTTTCAGAAGTCACACTTTTTGCGTTTCACTCAGTTTTGTTGAATATTTTAAAAACTTTATATTGGTCACGAACGTAGATTTTTAAAATAAATTTGAAGTCTCCTTGGTTGAATTTTGTTTCTTTAAATTGTTGTTGAAATTGGTCTAATTCTTTGGCCTTTGAATAAGACACTCGGGTTTAGAGTTCAAGGTATGCGGTTTCTACAACTACTGCATTCGTTTTATCTTCTTCAAACACGACCATTTAAAAATATCTCCACCTCCCCAACCCCCGCCACACCTTACAGTAAGTGGAAATAGCCTCAGCGGTTGTATTAAATGGGCAATATACTATAACGACACGACTGAACGGCATGATACAGTTGGTGTGACCTTTACAATACGAAACTGGGCACCAAATTGTCTGCTTTTCCTTGTAGACTTGCTGCACCCGGGGGAGGTGGGGGCGTGGAAACAAATTGCTTTCTTTACTCCTCTCCAAAAGGAGTACAGCTCACGTTTGGAAGAACTCCCTCGAACATCTGAGCTCAAACTTGTGATATTTCCCTTGGTACATAGACTATGTTCAGCTCCCCCCCCCCCCTTTCCACCGCCCCCATGTGCACTTGCAGTTCTTAACTGTAACCACAGGGCCAGCTACTTCACCTTCAAAAGAATCTTTTAAAACGTCTCTCTTTCTTTCTCTCTCTCTCTCTCTCTCTCTCTCTCTCTCTCTCTCTCTCTCTCTCTCTCTCCTTCTCTCTATCTCTCTCTCTACCTCTTTCTCCCTCTCCCTCTCTGTTTTCTTTTTTTCTCTCTCTCTCTCTCTCTCTCTGTTTCTCTCTCTCTCTCTCTCGCTCTCTCTCTCTTGGTTTCATTCTTTTCACAGTTATAGCTAGAGTGTATCCCTTTTCTTGCTTGACCAGCATTTAGAATTTGCATTTTGATAAAAAATACTTTTCGAGCACCTGGAACCGACATTACTACGATGAGAAAAACGTTCACAATTTTGAGCCTGTTTCATGTGAAAAGTTGGGTGTCAATTTAGTAAAAACAAACAATCAATCAAACAAACAAACAAATTAAAAACTCAAAGGCGGTGTTATATTATATACTTTGAGAAACGAAAAACAGATTTACCTTAAAAGCCTCCTTCCAAGAATTTATCTGTTTTTTTAGGCAGGAGAAGGTTGTGTTTATAAGGGGGGGGGGGTCACTGAAACTGAACTCTATTGCGCTTAGTGACGTCTTTTATTAAGTATTTTAATTAAGCAGACCATAGCATACTGTGTTGAACCTTCATTGTGACGTCACTAGCCTCCGTGTTGCAACTGTCTATCTCGTCACCTTGCACGCTGAGGACAAATCGATTCTTACATTGGGAAGGTATCTTGTCGAGTATCCCCGACTTTCTCTTGGGATATGAGTGGCATCGTGGTGAAATCAGGCGGTCGTCAAAACGATAAAATCGAAGACATTTTCACACTTGTTGAGGTGCTGTGTGGCTGTTTTTGTTTACAAATGTTCTTTTCGTACTCAAAGCCGTTCATATCCATTTAAAAAACACAATACCGTGTGGATTTTTACTGAAATGCGGATAAATAAAGACACACAAATGTAAACTTACAGTTTCCAAGGCCACTCAGGCTTTTGAAGTCACCAAACTTCGGTGGCGATTTTATCACCAAATTTATGTCTGACACCAGGTGACCCCTAATTCAAGAGAGATGGGTATATTTTTCATCAAGAGCGAATCAAATAAAGCGGTTTTTGTGCATTTTTTAAATAGTTAATTGTCTTTATTTAAACAAAAAAACTTGTAACTTTATTATTGGCAGTTCATGCATATTCATAATAATTCTTCACAGATATGACTGCTGCACTGCAGAAATTTTGCATTTGTATTTCTCACTACAGCTTCTACGGAACAAAATAATATACTTCATCAAGTCCAAGGCAAATAAAATGAACAGGTTTTAAGGTGATAACGTTACCGCCACTTTTGTGTCCAAGAATTGACGAGCACCCTATTCCACAGCGTGGTGATACATAAAGCACTGCTTATACAGCCCGGCATGGCAATGACAGACAGGGTCACCGCTCTGCTCTTCCTGGAGAAGCCTTATTTTTTTAGGGAGGGGCGAGTGGAGGAGTAAAACGTCATATTATTATGTACAACCAAAACTGCTTCGATGTTGCTTTTCTTTTTCTTCTTCAACAGCAAGGAAAGAAAGTGCATTAGAGAGTTTTATCATTTATCCTTCTCCACTTGAGAATCGTTCAGACCGTCCGTTACAGAGGTTTATAGTAAGCTTTTATAGAACAGGGTTAAGATATTTTGGGTTAAATTCGAGCTATTTTGTACCTTGTCCAATGCGCTTAAATGTTATTTTATCGAAATAGACAATCTTTCTTTGACGTTTTCAACGTCTAATTTCATTGAGACCTTCTTGTTCAGAAAAAGTAAGTGGGTGGTTGGCCGGTGCTCTGGTGTGGTTTGTTTCTTCTTTCCTATCAAACATATATCGTCCTTATCCCCCCTACTTCTTTTTATGTTTGCTGCACCTCTAATCTTCTGGCGCTCATATGACCTTATGCAGTTGCGAGCGCCGTAAAACCACTACTTAAACTAAATAAAAAGTAAAACAGTGCAAGAGTCTAATAATTTTATAAAATTAAACGCTCAGGGCAAATGGTCATGCCTTACGTATTCAGGTAACTGCCTGGAAGTAACCCAAAAATAGTACGCAAAACAGAGAAATGCAGGAGTTTTTTTCCAGCATTTTGCAGACATTTTGAAGTAGAGAGGATATAGGTTTACAACAGGTTACGGAGAGGCTTCCACTTTGCACATTAAAGTTCGTAGAAGTATCCTGTAGTACCCACCGGCGCCATTTCTCTGCACAATGTGCTCTGTATTCTTATATTACCCACTCCATCCGTAAATCCCACCCCAACTCTCTCTCACCCACCCACCTATCCCCCCCCCCACACACACACTTATACATACACACAAAAGAACACTCAGCTGGGTCAGCGAAATGCAAGCCTGGAGTAAGCTCCAAAAGCAAAATTATGAACATCAAAAACACTTTACATTTCTCGAAGGGATCCTCAAAACCGTTCAGTCTTCATCCAAGTTATCATCCAACATTCCTCTAACTTCCGTCATATTTCTCTCTCTCTCTCTCTCTCTCTCTCTCTCTCTCTCTCTCTCTCTCTCTGTCTCTGTCTCTCTCTCTCTCTCTCTCTCTTTATCTATCTATCTATCTATCTATCTATCTATCTATCTATCTATCTATCTATCTATCTATCTATCTATCTATCTATCTATCTATCTATCTATCTCTTTCTCTCTGTCTCTCTGTCTCGCTGTCTCTCTTTCTCTCTCGTTCTCCCATTTTTATCTCTGGAACAATGTGCTTTACTTTCTCATTTTAACATATTAAAATTATTTCACCTGTAAACCCTCCCATCATTTTGTTTCCTCTATCTCTCTAAGTATTGCTCACTAGCGAACGTACACTGGTGCACACACAGAGAAACAAACGTACACTCACTAATATTATCAGTAATAGTTACATATATATATACATATATATATATATATATATATATATATATATATATATATATATATACAAACAGTGTACCCACTTTACGGAAAAAATGCAATGTTTGAAGTGCGAAGTGGCTGTTGGTACAGGTGATTGTCTTGGGTAGGTGGCTGTTAGGAACAGGTTTGTTTGAGTATACAATCTATTTTAAAAAAACCTATATTATATTAATAATAAATGTTATGCATATTGATATATATTCAGTAAAAATAAAATAGGTATTTATATATCAGATGTATAATTTGCGTCTTTGACGTCTGCTCATGACAGCGTTTTTTTCTCCCAGCAAAGTGTTTATCTTGCACAAAGACAGGACTATAAGTACAACAGAATAGAATGCTTTATATTCGAATACAATAACTGAAACGTAAGATATATTGAGATCATAATTAAGCAGTTTCATATTATAGTAGGAAGCATCGCTTGCAGTACTCTAATACAATATATTTATGTAGATCTCTTTAATTTTCCTCACCCCCTCCCCCTCCCACACACACACCATTTAATTTCCTTATGTCACTTCTACCATTCTCTCCACGCCGTCGTGAATGAATAATAAATAGCTGGACTATTGAGAGTATGCCGGGCGGCAGTGGGTAGGGAATGGGTTGATTGAAATAATGAGTAAACCCATTGATTCGCATTTGATACTGGTTTCTATTTGAACTTTACAGAAATGTACATTATGTACATTATCTGCATTGGAGAGAGAGAGAGAGAGAGAGAGAGAGAGAGAGAGAGAGAGAGAGAGAGAGCGAGAGGGAGAAAA
The DNA here is from genome assembly GCF_000002075.1 of Aplysia californica. NCBI lineage: Eukaryota > Metazoa > Mollusca > Gastropoda > Aplysiida > Aplysiidae > Aplysia > Aplysia californica. The sequence continues at coordinate 667,102 of NW_004797417.1, forward strand.
GAGGGGGTGGGGGTGCAGGAACTGAGATTGAGGGGCAAACAGTATGCTCTCTCTCTCGCTCTCTCTCACTCTGAGTCTTGCTCTCTCTCTCTCTCTCTCTCTCTCTCTCTCTCTCTCTCTCTCTCTCTCTCTCTCTGTATTATGATTGTGTGTACACGTGTTAATGTGTGAGTGTCTGTGTGTGTGTGTGTGTGTGTGTGTGTGTGTGTGTTGTGTGTGTGCACGCGCATGCACGCACGAGTATACATGTTTGTGTGTGTTTATGTTCGTATACATGTTCGTTTGTGTAGTATGTATCAGTGCTCCAATCAAACCAAAAAGATTGGGTGGTCCGAGGTATATGCCACTGTCCTTGAAGTTGTACGGTTGTCGCCTCAGGAAAGCAGAAAGAAACTGATTAGGCACATTTAGTCACGCGCATCGATAGAAACTGGGCATGGACACGTTCCTAACGGCAACGTTGCCGACCAGTGACCATGCAGCTATTTCATCCTTGATTAAGGTTTTATTGAAGTACGGTAACCGGCGAGTCACATTCACTCCCACCCCCATTCTCTCTCAGTTTCTCTCTCTCTTTCTCTCTCTCTCTCTCTCTCTCTCTCTCTCTCTCTCTCAGTTTCTCTTTCTCTCTCTCTCTCTCTTTCTCTCTCTCTCTCACCCTTTCTCTCTCTCTCTCTTTCTCTCTCTCTGTCTCTCTCTCTCTCTCTCTCGATCACTCTCTCTCTCTCTCTCTCGATCTATCGCCGTCCTCTCTTTCGCTCTTTCTTTCTCTCTCTTATTTCATCTTTCTCTCTTTTTCTCTCTGTCTCTCTCATCCTTTTTTGTTCTCTCTCTCTTTGTTTTTCTCTCCCTTTCTCTCTGTTCTCTCTCTCATTTTCCTCTTTCCCCCTCTCTCTCTCGTTCTCTCTCTCTCTCTCTCTCTCTCTCTCTCTCTCTCTCTCTCTCTCTCTCTCTCTCTCTCTCTTCTACCCTCTGTCTTCCACCCTCTCTCTTGATCTATTATTTCCTCGCACATAAACCCTTATAAATGCAAACACAAATACAAACACTCACATACAGCCGCCCCTCCTCCCCCTTCTTATTTGTTCGGAGAAACTAAACACACCCTGTGCGAACTGGCAGATCACCACTGCTGTTTGCCTTGAAATAGCACATGGACATCAGTTATCATAGGTACATGTCATGTGATATTAGTTCCGGTTTCTTGCATGCAATCAGGATGGTTTACCGTCAGGGGAGGCCGACTGTTACTCATGTGAAGCATAACTCAAGTTCACATAATATATATATATATATATATATATATATATATATATATATATATATATATATATATATATATATATATATATATATGAATGAGAACAAAGGAAGCACAAGCAGAAACAGTGTCAGGAGCTGAAAAATTAACGCCAGCAACAGAGAAAAAAAAACAAAATAAAGGAAACAAATAAAACAAAGCCATGGGTGGTTGGCGAGTGCTCTTGTGTGGTTTACTCCTTTCCTTATCTTTTGTCCTTTTTCCCTTTTGGTACTCTCGTGCAACACCTCTAATCTTCGGCACTTATATGATCTAATTGTATTCCAAAAAAATTCCATAGATCTCTTACTAAAAACGGAAAAACAACATCAACGACTTTATTAGTAACAAAAGGTGAGGACAAAATGGACATAGCTAAAGGAGTAGACCTAACAAAAGTATCAGCTAGACTTTCATTCAGCGTTACCCCATTGTCTATCATTATCATAATCAACATTACCACCACTACCACCACAGCTACCACGGCAAATCAAAAAGCATCACGGTTAGCCCAGCAGGGCGCTACCTTAGTACTTAGAATAAAAAAAAGTATTCCATTTTTGGCCGTTTTGAGTTACTAACACCTTGAGGACAGAAACCAAATGTCCTATCTGCTCAATTAAAATCGTAAGATTGATTGGAGTTCTTGTCAAGATATTCAAAGAATTGCATTTGAAAGAGCTTTTGGTGTTGTTAAGCTCAAAATTTAAAGTCAAGTTTCCCAAAAACTAGATACTGAGCAGATAGAACTTTGTAATTCTAGAGTAGCGAGTAGTAATCAATGTCATCAAAATCGCCAGCATAATCGTCTCTTTTACGAGATCCTGTTATTCTCTGTAAATCATTTTTTTCTCCAAATAAACGTCGCCATTACCGGGAAAACACGAAAACTGATCACAGTAAAACGAAGTTTGATTCTAGAAGAGGGAACGACTAGATTGTATCCCGCCCCACGTTCCCCATTCACAATTACTGACCGGAGAAGGCGGAGAAGAAATGACCCCACTTCACCCCTAGGAAGGCGGTTGGGACCTCAGAGGCCGTGGATCCACCAGAGCCTTCCCTTCTGTGTGTGTGTGTGTGTGTGTGTGTGTGTGTGTGTGTGTGTGTGTGTGTGTGTGTGTATGTGTATGTGTGTGTGTGTGTGCGTATGTGTGCGTATGTACGTGTGCGTATGAGTGTGTGTGTCTGTGTGTGTGTGTGTGTGTGTGTGTGTTTGTTTGTTTGTTTGTGTTTGAGAGAGAGAGAGAGAGAGAGAGAGAGAGAGACAGAGAGACAGAGTAAAAGAGAGAGAGAGAAAGATAGATAAAGACAGAGAGACTTAGACAGAGAGAGAATTCAGACCTATTTATATCAATACAGGGAAAGGTAACCAATGTCAAAGCCAAGTACCCCGTCGATGATGACGTAAGGGTTGTATTGTCGATTTGTAAAAAGAAACAATTTTTGATTAAAAAAACCCTGAATAAATTTGCTCTTTTTTCAGCAAACAAGACGAGAATTTTGAAACAAGCGTTTGTGAAATAGTACCTTTATCCTCTTTATTTTTCTCTTCATCAAGGTACGTTGTGTTTTGTATATTATTAGTGCATGAATTTTCATCCCATGGTTAAATTCTCCCTACTATGTGAATTAGACGCATGTTTCCCGAAGAGATATGTTGGTGACATGCTTTAAATTTTGCTATCAATAATGTTTCCGACTCTTGGATATCGCTATATGATATGGGCGTCTTATCGTTCTACACCCATAATGTGCTATAATATGAAAAAAAATATTGCTTTCGCTTTCTGTTTCTTCTTAGCGTAAATCTCGAGCAGTTTTTAAATACAATATTTGACACTGATTTGCAGTTGATAACAGAGTGAATGAAATTCCGGCTGTGTATCCGGCAGGACTATCTCATTCCTTCTGGAATTAATCAATTATATCAGCGTCTCATTTCCTTGACCTGCTGGGGTTTCCACTGCTTTTCACCCAGTTTGACCTGTTCTATTTCTAGCCAGGCGTTAAGCCCTAAGAAAAACAATCTATCCAACAATGAATGAGTATTCCATAACACTCCCCCCCCCCCTTTCCCCCGTCCCGTCCTCCTTTTTCTCCTGCACCCTGACTCACAGTTCCCACCTTGTATGGTTGTCAATTATGCAAACTGGGCATAGAAAAAGAGGGAGACCGTTATTAGATCGTTTGGCGTGCCGTTGGAACAGCCTCTAGTATCTCTCCTCATCACCCCGCCCCCTTCCGCCCCCATCGACCAGCCGCTAGTGGTGGGCAAAATCCGGATATCCGGATAATTCTCAGTGAAACATTATCCGAATTTAGACTCTTAGACTCTCTATCCTGACCCATTTGCCGAAGTGGTTGCACCCATTTTTGAAGTGGTTCTTCTAACCCATTTGCCGAAGCGGTTCATGACACATTAAATCGCAGAAGAGGTGCACAAACACTATCCGGATTTTGCTAAAGAGACTCATTGCCCAGCCCTACCAGCCGCTGACTTGGGACATCACAAACATGACCAGTTTGGCGGGGAAAAGACAGGTAGTAAAATTGTAGTTTGCGTTGGGACAGTTCCAGAAGATCAGAATGATGCTGAATCAGAAAGATACAGGGAGCGGCTGTCCCGGTTCCAAACAAGAAAAATGAAAAAAAAAGTACCATTTTTCTTATTTTTAAATATTTTTTAAAGCAAAGAGCAGCCAAAATACGTTGAGTACAGGCGGGTTAAGATAGAATCTGCAACAAAACGGAGATCGGCCCTTGCTCCTTCTCTTTGAGAAATAGAAATATGGAAAGATGAGTGCCGTCTGACGAAAAAAAAAAGCAACAGGAACATTATAAAAATGCAAGGTTGAAGTAAAACGATTACGTGTATTGTTAGGATTGATGTATGACCATAGTAGAAAATAGACAGAAAAATGCTCCAGAATAGAGGAAAGTGTGTGTAATAGGGGGGGGGGGGGTTATAAAGGAAGCGAAAAGAAGTTTGCAAATGTGTTAAATGTCCACCATCTCTTATCATCATTGTCACCATCATCATCATTATCGTCATTATCCTCCTCCTCCTCATCATCGTCATCATCATCATCAAGATCATAGGTCTCCGTCTCCGTGCATTTCTTTTTACAGATGGTATTAAAAAATTAGATTGGCCTGATCTTTCCCCGTCACCCACACCTATTATGTAAAAGCAACACTTTAAAAAAAAATGTATCTTGACATAAGCTGAGCTAACAGTTATTTGATGTGTGTTATACCGGTCCTCGCGTTGTGCATTGTGGGTTGTGCGTTGTGATGGTGGCAGATAATGCCAATTGTGCCAAGAAATGACAGTAACTGTCTTTAAAAACTTTGATTACTTTAAGTAATTTAAGTAAAGGGTAGTGAAATCTTTTTAGGCTCGGGACATATAACGTATCTTCATGTCTACTTTAGTATGCTTCTTTGTCACTTTGAGACTGGAGAGAAATTCCCTCTTACATTAGCTGAAATCTTCTCCCATCTATTTACTGTTTCTGAAGCTCATCACTATTGAGATCATGCCCTTCGTCTGTGGTGCAATTTTTTAAATTCCTTGTATAGGTAGAATAGCTGACCTTGTTCCTTACCTCAGTGACGGTTGTTGAGATGATTACCAATTCTTTAAAATCTTTTTGACATTTGATTTATCTCTTTGCTGGCTTTGAGACTCGAACTTCTAAGGTTGGACGATACAACATCTTCTTCTTCTTCTTCTTCTTCTTCTTCTTCTTCTTCTTCTTCTTCTTCTTCTTCTTCTTCTTCTTCTTCTTCTTCTTCTTCTTCTTCTTCTTG
>NW_004797417.1:674024-675607 GCF_000002075.1 Aplysia californica
TGGAAACAGGACTAACTTGTATAAAAATTGGAGCTGCCATCACTTTACAACCAAAGGAAAAGGCCTCGTAGTCCTTCGCTCCCTGTCACACACTTTCACCTATATGTTCAGTCTCGTTGTTACGAAGGACGCTGATTCATGCATGCCCCAGCCCCCGCATCACCACCTCCCACAAACGCACATAAACACACACACACACCCACACACACACACACAAACACACAAACACATACGTAAACACACCACACACGTACAAACACACACACATACACACACACACATACACTAACAGATACATAAACGCACCACACATGTACACACACACACGCACACACGCACGCACACACACACACCGCATACACACACGTACACATACACACACTTACACACTCACACACGCACACACACACACACACACACACACACACACACACACACACACACACATACACAAAAACCCACCAATAAGACATCTGATTACCCTTCAGAAAAAAATGTAGACGCCATTTGGTTCACAATTATTGAAGAGAAGATGGACGGTATTAATTTATTTATAAAAAGGGCAATAATGGAAAGACAATGAAAATGAAAAGTAATAAAGATCAATGAGGCCAAGATGGCACTTTAGGAGAAGAATAATTAAAGAAATCAAAAACGTAATTGAATAATAAAAAAACAAAACAAAACCTAAAAAAACAACAAAACATAACAAAACAAATTAAAATTTCTTTTTATAATTTCAGAAATTTTGTTTTTGTGGAGTATTATTCTTTTCAATATTATGGGGTTTTTTTCTTCTATTCTATGGCCGTAAACCTTTTCTCTGTTGAAAAGAGTCGATTCATCCGTTCCTATGTCAAAATTGAAGAGTTTACGTACAAACTCGACTAGCAGACATTGAGTTCCACGACGACAGACACGTAATAATAATTATAATCATTCATAATTAAGATCCAGATCTGCGACAGACATTCATTATTATAGTTCTATATTCATTCCTTAGATTTATAGTTCTCCCTTTATTCCTTTTGCTCTGAAGCTCTAATTTTAAAAAAGCTACATTATCCTGTTCATTCCCGTCACCCATCTGTTTAGTCTCTCCAAGTAGGTTCATTTAGCACCCTAAAAATCGAAAACCGTAGTATCAACCAGCTGTTGTTCTTCTCATAACAATTCGGTTAATTGCTGAAAAAATGTAGTTCAGCTTTGATTGAGGCTCGATATTTCTGTGTCCTTATTTTTGTTTTGTATTTCTATATTTTGGTGGGTTTTTTTTAAAGCAATTCAGGCCTTGTCTTTAAAATAAAAGTTCTTTAAAAAGTCAAGAAAGAGGTGAAAATTAAATGAGTACAAAAGTCATCCAGTATTATGAATTTACTTAGTACGGGAGAAAGTGAATGAGATAGAGATAGAGAGGCAAAAAAGAATATGATAAAGAGAGAGAGAGAGAGAGAGAGAGAGAGAGAGAGAGAGAGAGAGAGAGAAATGGAGGGAGGGAGAGTAGATAGATAGATAGATAGATAGATAGATACATACATACATACATACATACATACATACATACATACATACATACATACATA
>NW_004797417.1:676835-679257 GCF_000002075.1 Aplysia californica
TATTACTGTTGTTGTTAGTACAGTGTTATTAATTTATATTATCATTATTATTACAATCATCCTTAATATTATTGTAGAAATATTATTAACGTAAAACTTGTCATTACAGTTAATAATACAATTATTTTTAATGAAATTCATCACATATGAGTATCATTGGTGTCACCACAATGTGCAACACAATTTAACTTTCTTTCTGCTTTGAGTTTGATACTTGATTCTTTAGTAATTTGAGGCCGCTGAATTTATTTTATTTTTTTAACCTCATCACGTTTTTTCCCCTGGAATAACCACCATGCGTTGGGTCCAGAAATTCTCTTTGAATACGTCAGCAGTAACCTGCCATAATTTTGGTAAACTATCGACCTTGACACCATTTCTCCATAATATAAATATTTTGGTGAAATTTTTCACCTTGATCTTCATTAACTTCATCAAAGTTAAGACAGAAAATCTTAAATGACTTATTAGAAAAATTAACTTTGATGCTCGTAATGCATAAACAAGATGGACGTTTTATTACAATTAATGTTTGACAAGGTCCTTGTACTTTTCTGCTTTTCTATTGCCCAGAACGTCTATTGCCACAGACACAAGCATCCTCAAACTCCTTTAACTTTGTCACTTGCGTCTGTCATTTGAGTTTATGAAATGTGAATCTCTCATCAGCTTTCTGATTTAAGAGTGATCGGTAAAAAGCCCTTAATTTTTTCTCGTAACTGAAATTAGGAAGAGCAGCGTATAAATACTTGAAACAGACCCCCCCCCCCCCTTTCACCACCCGCCGATCGTTTTGCTCGTCTCTTTAAAGGGAAGGGGAAATCATTGTCTACCCATCCACAAGAGGTTCATTGATGACATTTTTCTCTCTAACCGTTAGAGATGTCCTCACTGCCCAAATATTACGTTTCCAAGCGTTGTGTTTATCCTTTGCCCGACTATCCCACAGACAAAGAACACATAATGTATACTTTCTATAGCCGCCTTCTTTGCCGAGTAAGAAGTCGAACATTTTCAGATCACTACATATTATGTTCCAGGTTTTGGTCCCTTTGAATTCATTTTAAAGTAGAACCTTTCTTTCATCTTTCGAGATTTGCTTTTATTTCTATGCCCTTCTACTCATTCTTTGTGCTCTTTTTTATAATTCATTGATTAAGGGATAATCAGTACGATATTTAGAAAGCATTTACTGATTATTTGTCCTTACGTTTTCCAGTTCTTATTTTCTGTCTATCATACGATCATGATTTGGTCTGTTACAGGTCTTCTGGTGCATTCAGATTATCCTAGAATTATTTGTATAGTAAAACCCAAGCGGACATTCCCTACTCCTGAGACGCTGTTTGCACTGTGAGCACAAGCACACAGTCTTTCCTTTACGTACTTAACCTTCGAGGAGATTTTCCTGTTTTGGGTTTTTTTGTTTTTTTTAACATAATCCTACGTAATCACGTAGCAGTCAAAAACACTGACCTAACCTAATGCCCCATAATATTCACTCCTCGGTGCGCCGTTTTCGATTATCCACGCCGAAAGGCGTGTGTCCTCTTCACCCTAACCACACAAGACTGGACCCCTGTGGCCTTTTATCAGCACGGATAAGACGCTGATCTAATTAGGACATTGATCCTTTCTTCATCGTCAGAAGCTCGTTAAAACTTGAGTGACAAATTCGTTTGATTTCTTAGACTTGGTCGATGAGAGTTCCACCCGCCAGCGAAAAGGTACCCAGGCTGTAGCGCAAAAGGAATCCTTACTAAGGATCCTGCCCAACAGGCATTATGGATTTTGTACTCTGTCCAGCCGTACTGCGTGAATTTTGCTGAAGCGAAAAGACGGTGGAAAGATGAAGACCCCCAACGTCAACTGTTATAACTATTTGAATATTATTATTTCAGTTTGGTAAAAGTTTTACAATGCTCGCAACTGCAATAAGGTCATGTGATCATGACCAAAATTTAATATTTCGAAAGAAGACACTGAGCTTTCGTTTCATCTCAGAGCGTTGAGAACAAAGGTTTCAAAATGGCTAAAGTCGTAACTTGCAACCAGTATGCTTTGAACTAACACGATAGCACGACTCAGCCGTGGTCCTTACATTTAGAAAAAGGAGGAAATTGAGCGTTCTGGTGTTTTGGGGGGAAGGGGTTGGGGTTTTGGTTGGTCGATTTTGTAATCTTTTTACTAAACTAATGTCGGTGTTTTGCCCCCCGAAACAGGGATTGGAAGAAATACTATGCTTAGAATACTACTGTGAAAATCTAACAGTTCAGCGTTAATGGCATAGAGCATTCTGTTGACCGGGGATATAGACTATACAAATGCTATAATTATCATTATTATCACTGTTTTTATTATTATTACCATTGTTATTATTCTTATTATTCTTATTATTGTCATCATTATTATAATAATTATT
>NW_004797417.1:681323-683203 GCF_000002075.1 Aplysia californica
CCCCCCCCCTTAAAAAAAAAGAAATGTAAAAAGTTCAGTTTCACTAGATTTTTTGTACCTCTCCGAAGTATTATAATATTGGGTATAATGATAGCTCAGGAGCTCTGATTCATTGGTTAGGAACATTTTTAAATTATCTATTGCAGACTTTATCTTTTTTCCAAAGTTCGAGTAAATTTAGACAAAAAAACAATAAAAAAGAAAACAAAAGAAAAACCGGTCAGCTTTGTCGACATACTATAATTTTTAAAATTCAACAAGATATCAAAAAGGTTCCTATGCAATCATAACCCTCTTAGGTACTTATTTAGAAACACGAACAGATTTCGTTAGTAAAATTTTGAGAAGTAGCATAATGTGTAATATTCAAGATGGTGGTCATTACAATGGCAATCATGATAGGTAATAATATTCTTTAATTTATTTATTTTCAAAAAGATTTTTATACAGGCAGCATTGCGAGTCGTTAGGCCCATTAACAACGATGTTGGCCCTTTGGTGGGACCCTTCTTCTTAACAATGGTTTGTCTGAAGGGGGCGTTAAATACCTACCATAAAATTTAAGCTTTTAGTACATGAAAGAGTTGGTTAGTTTACAGTAGAAGTAACGCAAAAGCAGCCTAATTGTATTTTAAAAAAATTAGTAGATGCAGTCTCATACAATACATTTTCTAAACACGTCTTGTGTAAAGTTAGAGACGTTTTCTAACACAAGCTGCGTACAGCCACTTGTGGAAGTGGAGCCTGTAAATGTTCAAAATGTGGCAAACTTTTCTCTACATGAAATGGTCTCTTGGGCCATAGCAAAGCCACAAGTGGGGGTCTCGTGGTCTAGGGGTTAAGGTGTTCACGTCTGATTCAAAGGTCGCGGGTTCAAATTCGGGTAGCGACCGAAAATTTTTCTTCTCCAAAATTGCCTCCTTTCACCTCTTTTTCTGCTCAATGGCATTGTTCTGTTGTATTCTCGCGTCTCCACATTTTGCCCCACCCCACCACCTCCTTTGCCCCCTGCTTTGGAACCCTGACTCTTTCTGCAGCCTTTCTACTGCTACTCCTTGGCTCCTTCTTACTGTTGTTTTTCAGCCGCACCCCAGATCTTATGGTAAATAAGATCTCACCTAGCGTTCTCGGTAAAGGGCGAAAAATCTCGAAGGTCCCGTGTGCACGTTGTGCACGATAAAGATCTCTTGGTTGTCTAAAATCGATAAGAGAAGGCTTTGGCCGCCACCCGAGAAAAATTCAAAATTTCCTACCAACTGAAAATGTGCTATGTGTCTCGCGCGCTCATATGACCGTATGCATTTGCAAGCGCAGTTAAAACTTGCAACAACAAAAAAAAGCCACAAGTCATCTTAACCTTTAAATCTTTTAATTCTTCTATTTTGCTGGAGAAATGATTTTCTCCGCGGATATATTGGTCATCGTCAGACATTGAATGATGATATATTAATATTATCTTTGTCAACAGACCCTCTGTCAGAAACTGATTATATGAGAGAGCATACAGGAAGCGTGTGAAATATTCTTTTAAAAAGACCGAGATGCTGAGGAATACGAGATTGAACTCTATATCACATCTAATTTTTTTTCGTGTAAGAAAAGTAGAGTGGCAATTACTTCTTAAAAGTCTTTAGTGTTGGTGAACATTGTAGTACAAATAAATGCTGAAGTAATTAGAGTGTAAAAATAACGTAAACTAAAATAGCATCGTGTCGTTTTACTACCTGGTCTTTGTTCTAGGAAGGAGCGTCTTTAATTACCAAAGTCCGAATACTTAAATCCATCAGTATTTGGTTTCATATGACGCTGTATATGTATTAGTAAGAAAAAAAGAGAGGTAAAGTTAAAACGATTCTAAGGATGGTCCGCCCCAACCCCCC
>NW_004797417.1:684004-686957 GCF_000002075.1 Aplysia californica
GATAAAAGAGAGAGAGAGAGAGAGAGAGAGAGAGAGAGAGAGAGAGATGCAGAGACATGGCTGTGGTCACATTGGGGGCAAAGTAGAGTAAAGAGAGGTATCGCAAAAATGTTCATTACGAAACAAACTCTCGACAATAAACTCTCTTTCAACTTTCGGAACATTGAGTGGCAGGGAGACCAGGTGGACCATCTTAGAATCTTTTAAACTTTACCTGGTTGCAGAGACACGTCTCTTTCTTCCCGCGACACCTAAAAGGGAATAAGCGGCGGATAAAAGTAAAAGTAAAGATCATAAAGAACAATGAAATAATGAAGTTCAAGTAGTCTGGAACAGTCAGGAACATTAACATTTACAATCTTGGTTAAACAAATCAAGAGGCATTACTATGTGATAGTCCTCTTATTTAAACGAACACACTGACATAAACACACGCGTACACATACTGTCACTTTACTTTACCAGCAGTCTCATTTTCGGGGAATCATATTGATCTAGAGATATACTCAACTCTTTGGATCTGTTCTTATGTAATATCTCTCATTCGTTATCGCTGACACACTCTGATATTAGATAACCCTCCCCAGCCACCCACCCTGTCTCTTCTTTTCAATTTCAGCTGTTTGTCTGTTTGTCTGTTTCTCTCTCTCTCTCTCTCTCTCTCTCTCTCTGTGTGTGTGTGTGTGTGCGCGTGTGCGTGTGTGTCTGTTTGTCTCTCTCTCGATTTCTCTCCATGTCCCCCTCTTGCTCACTTTCTCTCTCTCGCTCTCTGTCTCTCTCTCTCTCTCTCTCTCTCTCGCTCTCTCTCTCTCTCTCTCTCTCTCTCCTAAGCTTCATCTCGCTCTCTCACTTGTATATACACACGTAAACACTGCCTCACTCATGCATGTTTACAAACAAACAAACACACATACACTCACATAAACACACACGCTCACGCTTACGCATGCTAGCTGGAGCAGGAAAGCGCAGTCATTACTATATTATCTCTCAGTTTCTCTTTCATGTCTACTCTCTCTCTCTCTCTCTCTCTCTCTCTCTCTCTCTCTCTCTCTCTCTCTTTCTATCTCTCTCCCTCTCTCTCTGTCACTCTCTCTGCCACTCTTTTTTTTATTATCCTCTCTTTCCTCCCCGTTCACTTTTGTTTGTTTTTTGTCTCACTTTCTCTATAATATCCTTCTCCCCCCCCTCTCTCTCTCTCCCTCTCTCTCTCTCACTCTATCTCTTTCTTTCTCTTCCCCCTCTCCCCCCCTCTCTCTCTCTTTCTGTCTTTCTCTCTCTCTATCACTATCTCTCACATTACCCCGTCTACACCCTTATCTCTCTTTCTCTACCTATCTTTATCTCTCTTCACGAAGCACAACATATCATTTTATGAAGAGTAAATCAGAACTGAAGCTCGAGCCCCGAAGTTCTCCCGAGACAGAATACATATTAAAGCCATAAGCCAGGCTTCGTATGCCCCATGCTTCTCCTGCCACTCTACTTAATGGGGAGATAAACACAATTTTACCGGCCCTGAGACCGGCGTGACGCTAATTTAAGACATGTGAATCATTACATGTTATTGCACTAAAACGATTAATGTACCCTCAACTCTTATTGTCCCCTCCATCCGCCCCCTCCCCCCTCATCTCACGAATTGGTAGCCTGAAGGGTGATGGGTCTTGTTAATGTATTGATTTATATGTAACATGCTTCCCTCACGGAATGGGAAACATTAACTCTTGGGAGGAATCCGCCACTCAATGTGCATGCGGTTAGGATAATTTGCAGTGAGATAAAGAATTTTAAAAAGTCTCTTCTTTTTTTTTCTTCCCTTATTTCTTTACTTTGAATACTCATCTGCCATAAGCTATATAGAGGAGTGATATATGGAGGAGTTTTAAACTGAGCAGTCGATTTCCATTCCGCTGTTTGTCCCTACTTCTTCTGCTTATAGGCTTTTATCGAGCCAGTCTTGTCTTTCTTTTTTTTTCACATGCCCCTGGGGATCAAGCTTGAAGGTGTTTTTGTCAGCGTGTGAGGTGATATAGTATGTGGTGCATCGTGGTGAGATTAGGTGCTCGTCAAATCCACACCAAAAAAAGTGAAATTAAAGAAACCAGCATTTTTCTTGCTGTTGGGCATTTTTTTTTCTTTTCATTTTTTTTTATAGGTCAATCCTTTTCATGTCTAATTTAAAACATAGTCTTTGTTGATTTTACTGAAAAACGGTGATCAAAGGCACAAACAAATATAAATTTGCAGTTTCCTAATACTCTCAAGCTTTGGAACTCACTAAACTTTGGCGGCCATTTTCTCGCTAATTTTACCTCTGACACGAGACGACCTTCACATCCTTCATAGGCAAATATCTCGACTTCTGTTCAAGATAGACAGGCATTTTTTCAATAAAAGCAAGACAAACGAACACACTATAATATGATACCAATAGCTTTATACGCTCGAAAACTGACGAGCGCCTGATTCCATCGCGTAGTGATACATATTATACAATCCTTCTTAATTTGTACAGTATAGTACTTCTTTTCCTCGACAGCAGTTTTTGTATGGTATGGACAGGGTTTATTGATGTTATACTATCAAATCGCAAGTGGGATCTTTGAATGTAACTCCAATCTCCGATAGGACAGAGGCAACGTGTATGAAGAGCCTTGAAAACTCGAAACAACCCATGTTCGAGAACACCTTGGTTTCGGGGACCTGGTGAGAGTCATCAACACCGTAGTTCAGAACAAATGCCTACTGGGCTACCCTGACACCCTTATAAGGCGGGCTACTGGGATTTTTCCGAGAGAATAGTAATCTACTTTGGCTCTGACTCTGCACTACACAAAGGCTTCAGATAATGCTGGCCATTTTTAAAAACTGTTTCTAGTGTCTGTTGTTAAGAAGAATACGGCTCAGAAATCCATCATATGGAAACACACTATGCTTCTAATCTAATTCC
>NW_004797417.1:687057-688834 GCF_000002075.1 Aplysia californica
TCTGTCTGTCTGTCTGTCTGTCTGTCTGTCTGTCTGCGGGTGGTTGGAGGGCACCACTGGTAGGTCCTACTTTTCTTTCCCTCTGAGGGAGGGGGTGGGGGTGGCATAAGAAAATGAAACTGTCTCAAGTTACCTTTGATGTTATCTTTTGCTCCCAGGGGTCTGGCAGTATGACGTCATTGCGTGGGAGTGCTCCCAGCGTAGACAAATTCTTTCCCGTTTGGCCCCAAACCTGTCCGCCACTCTGTCTTTGAAGTGCATCTCTTTAAATCTCTCTCTCTCTCTCTCTCTCTCTCTCTCTCTCTCTCTCTCTCTCCCAACCACGTCCCATTCCACCCCCATCACTTCCTCAGTCCATGCGCCTCCACACACACTTCTCTCTCTCTTTCTCTCCCTCTCTTTCTCTCCATCTCTCCTTCTTTCTGTTTCTCTCTCTCTATCACGCACACACACACGCACAAACACACTCACACACACACACACACATACACGCACATACGCACACTCAGATGTGTGGACACACCGACTATTTTAGTTTTAAAAAATTATGAACAAAAAGCCCCTCCCCCCCAAAATGAAAAATAAGGGTAAAACACCAAGTTATTCATTATTCCTAAATTTGATTTTTTTGACCAGTATACGTGTATTTTAAAGCAGATCGAAGACAGTCTTCGTGTGGCTCATGGAATTACAAATAAAGCAATCGCTCCACTGGGAGGTACAACCCTCGGAAAGATTAATCGACGTTCTGGTGCCTTTATGCTCAAATGCACGACATACCTTATTAACATTGTGTCTTCTTCTTTCCTTCTGCTGAAATGCATATTCGACTGCCTTTAAAAAGACCTGTTTCTACGCAGTTGCTCATGCAGATATAAATCAACGTTTGAATCTAATCATTACGGGACCTGCAAAACAGAATGATTTGTTGGCAGCCATAAGGGCTGTGTAGTACCTCAGATAGCATCATGTCGGTCTGAGATGCGGAAAACGGTAACTCAAATTCGGTACAGGATATCCATTTCAATGTCCCATTTGGATTAACTCTTCAAAGGCGTCCTCTGACAAAGTTTAGATAATGTCCTTGCACTTTCTGGCTTTTCTGTTGCTTTAAAAGTTGTTCACCACAAAAACAAACGATTCCCAAGCTCCTTTCTTTTAATCATTCATGGAATGTGTAAAATGTGGAATTCTCATCAGCTTTCGAATTAGGGGGTTATCGAAAACACCAGTCCTTATTTTCTCGTAACTGAGATTAGAAAAAGCTGCTAGTATGTACTAGAAGAATCCCCCCCCCCAAACCTTCCTTCAAACTCCACGTTCTATAAGGGTTGTATCATCAAGTCTAATTTGATATGAATAGTGAGGAAAGATGATCGTTCCCTATCCACAACTGGCTCATTGAAGACATTTTTTTTTCTCCAACTTTTATGCTATCCTCACTTGCCAAATCTTTTGTTCCAACTGTTTTCCTTTTCCTGACTATACCACAAACGAAAAAAAAAGTGCTTTGTATAGCCACGGTGTTGGCAAAGAAAGAAGTTGACCCTTTTAAGATCAACACAAATGCTGTAGAAGTAGTCTCTATGCATTCGTCTTTAATCAAACTGAACCAAGTGACTAATAAGAACGGGCTAAAATAAATGTCCATGATCGAGAAGAGCACACTTCAGACTTCTCTTTGTACTGTCTAAAAAAGAAACGCCTTCACTCATTTGGATCGTAGTCAAACTCACACACACACACACACACACACACACACACACACACACACATA
>NW_004797417.1:688934-689763 GCF_000002075.1 Aplysia californica
CTAAGACCCCCTTTGTTAGGCCCATTTCCCTGCTAATATACAGCGCTCGTTTAGTTCTTCTCTCAGTTGCTCCTGAGGAAGCCCACAGGGCGAAACGTTGAGCTATCAAACAAATTTAAACATTTTATATTGTTATTTTATTTTTGTCTAAAATTAAAACAAGACTCTCCCTCCTACCCTGCTTACCAAAAAATGATAATGATGATAATGATGATGATGATGATTGTGATGATGATTAGGGTGTTGACGACGATGATGATATCAATAATGTTGATCGCAACTATATCAGCTCAACAAAAGAAACCGAGGGGCAGGATTCCAAACACGCTAAACAAACAAAGCCCCCCCCCCCAAAAAGACAATGAGTTGTAATGATGTAAAGATTTTGGTAAGGAATGGAGCTGTAAGGGCCTATCTCCACATTTACAGCCTCTCTCTGTTTGCTTAGAGAAATGTCTGTTGCAGATGCCAATTACCATCCAGAGATTTTTTTCTTATGTCAATACATTCACTAGGACGCTGGAATGAAACTGTCTGCTGTTGTTGCAACCGGATAGATCTCCAGATGCTTTCCTGGACTTATTAGATATTTGCCCAAACAGAAGACGCCAGGGTTCAGACCCGCGGCTAGCTTGAGATGAACCAGTGATCCTTCTATTTGCCCCTTTCCTCATCACCGGGTTATGGGATAACATACATATTCCCAGCAAGAGGTGCTCCTTCTGAAATAGTTTGTTACCCCATTTGATATCTATCTATCTATCTATCTATCTATCTATCTATCTATCTATCTATCTATCTATCTATCTATCTATCTATCTATCTATCT
>NW_004797417.1:691576-693185 GCF_000002075.1 Aplysia californica
AATAATAATAATAATAATAATAATAATAATAATAATAATAATCATTCTAATAACCCATTGGTACGCAACCACGCCATTTTCAAAGACCAGGAACAAAGCATGGAGCCCAGACGTTTATACACTTTTGTCTTCTTCTTCTAAAAGTTCCTTTTTCTATTGATACATTGTGGGTCTCAATAATAATAATATGTGTTTTCCTCATGTTTGGTGAAAAAATGGAGGAGGGTGGTGGGGGGTGGGGCTGGATGAGGAGTAAGTAATTGTATCCATGTCTGGTGCGATCTGTATGCTGAGTTGAAAGTCTGATTCAAGTGACAATTAGGAACAAGAAATGCTCCTTTAATGTCTTCAGGTTTAACAATAAGGAATAATCATGTTGGATACAAATGGTTACATTGGGATACAATTCAGAGGTGGTTGATATAAAAATAAATGTGTCTATTTAATGGAAAAGTTTCAAAATTATTCTCTTGGCGGACTGTTCAATGATAATTTTCGTATCCGCGAATTCTTTTCTCACACTGCTGCAGTATGTATGTACATGCATCACTTTTACATTTTCATGCTCCCATGTACATAGAGCGGGCGTTTGATCACACAGCTGCTACAAGGTTTAGCCAGAATCGTACTCTGGGCGAGTTCGTGATCAGTTTCTCTGACATGTGACCTATTCTTGGTGTGAAGACGAGTTCAGAGTTCAGGAACCCCCCCCCCCCCCTTTTTACCCTCTCTCTGTTCTACAGCGTTTGCAAGTTCTTTTAAAGATATTCTAACTTTGTAAAAGAACAGTTTCATTAAAATGAGGACTTTGAGAACAGGCTCATCCTTTGCAGTTGCATTTGATTGGCTATAAGACTACTCTCGCTCTAAGCAAGGACAACGATGATTGGACAGGGTAAACGAGAAATCAACAGTATGCAGGAGAATCTAAAGCAGTCATAACGATTTGAACAGATTATTTTGTTAATAAAGGAACAGTAATCTTGTACTGAAAGGTAACTTTTACGTCATAAAAATGTGCTAAGTAGGTTGAGTCTGTGATTTGGCAAACGGTTAACTGTTTGTTAGGTATTGTTATAATGATAACTTTTATTAGTTTTTCTTTTCATATACAACCCACGTCTGAAGAAAAGTGAATATTTACACGTTAAGTTAAAGACATGCATGGAGACAATAGAGCTGATTGTGTAACATAAATAGTTTACTTGTTTATCTCTGACAAATATCAAAACAATTTTTGCTGTTCCCATTCCTGATTAATAAGAAACATGTATGTCTGATGGCAATTGGGTTTTGCTTTATGTTTCCTATTAACAATGTTAGTCCCAGACATGAGCAATAACACGTGTCCAGTGGAAAGCGCAAATGTAGTTAAGGCTTTGTGCCAGACTTAGCTAACAGAGGTATTCCTCTGTGTGTTCCCAAAACACGAACCCCGCTTACAACTCTTTGAACAAATGTGATTATAATATACATGCACAAGCTCCCTCCCCCCCTCTTTCTCTCTCTCTCTCTCTCTCTTTCTCTCTCTCTCTCTCTCTCTCTCTCTCTCTCTCTCTCTCTCTCCCTCTCTCTCTGTCCCTCTCTCTAACTTCCCTCTCCCCACATT
>NW_004797417.1:693285-695589 GCF_000002075.1 Aplysia californica
TGTGTGTGTGTGTGTGTGTGTAAGAGAGAGAGAGAGAGAGAGTGTGTGAGAGAGAGAGAGAGAGACAGAAAGACAAACAGACAGACAGACAGACAGACAGAGAGACAGACAGACAGACAGACCGAGAAAGCGAGGGAGTGAAAAACAGGAGACTGAGAGAAGGAGAGAGGTGAGAGAGAGACAAACACATACGCAATATATATGAAACATTCGTATAATCTTAATGTAGCCTCTACTAGAACAGATTAACAACGAATTCGTTTTCCTAATGGAAATCTTTGACACGTTAAGAAAAAACAACACCTTTTCTCTTCACCCTTCCTTGCAAAGATCATAGTCACGGGTAATAATTATCGATTTTTATTACAGATATTTCTTGCCGTTTTTTCCGAAGATTTATGCAAGGTTTATGACCTGACTTGACCTTACCAACAATAGCTGATGGGTTCTCTGACTGTAGACGTCTTCTACTTTATAGTCAGTGTGATTATTTTTAATACCTTCTTTTTGTCAAGGTTTCTCTTACATGCTTGTTATCAAAGTTGTGTCGTTACCCCCTTGCTTATTAATTCTCTACAACGAAGGCAAACTACTGATTCAGAAATGCTTTCAATTTTTTTCCAGCTAATAGACTTTCTTACTTAAAAGTGCAAGAGAATCTATAATTAC
Source organism: Aplysia californica (assembly GCF_000002075.1). Classification (NCBI taxonomy): domain Eukaryota; kingdom Metazoa; phylum Mollusca; class Gastropoda; order Aplysiida; family Aplysiidae; genus Aplysia; species Aplysia californica. Next base: position 693,955 of record NW_004797417.1, read on the forward strand.
TGCCCTATTACATGATATGTTGTAAATGGTGATATATTATACATTTGTATTTCCCTTGCACAAACGTCCTCCATGGTTCCTGTCTGCCTCAGTAACATTGTTTGCCTTCTTCTCAGGAATGCAGAAGCGATTTCTGTGGTGTAGCGCCTAGGCCCTTCACCGTCACATGCAGAAGACCTGATTTCCATTCTTGTATGGGAACAATTTGTATCGAATATTTCGGTCTTTCTGGCCGGGTTTGGCATGACAAGCACGTGCAAGACCAACCTCCTAATTTATCTAATTTGTGTCGATGGGGCGTAAAAACCCATACATTAAAAAAAAAGAATGTTGGCAAGATTGTCTAATATATTTCAACTTCTTGGAAAAACAGGTTATAATCCGGTCTTTGTCTCAAGCTTTACATCGCATCTTTGTTTTCAAACTGCTCTGTGCAATGTTTAGCAAAATGTAAACTGAAAACAATTTTTTTTGTCAACGGCAGAAAAAAGGCATCTCTGTATGTAGAAGGTAAAACTGACAACCATAAAATGCAATGTTGTAGTCCTAAAGAATGATTTTAAAATGATCCCAGTAGTTCTACAGAGCACAAGGAAGGAAACTTGGTAATGGTCTTCTGTAACATTTTTAACACGACAATGTTTCTTACGTGTATAATGTCACATCGCATTCTCCATTAGGCAGCAATCTCTCAATACCGACTGCCGTGTAATTTACCTTACAGGCTTACACCTGCTCTTGACGTTCGTTGACTTCCTGTTGTTGGGATCAAGCTTTGTAATTAGCTGATAAGATGCGTCTTAGAACTTACCTTATTTTTAAAAATCTTCCTCCCAAATACCCTACCTTTCTTTCCAAGCTCCTTTTTTCTTGGAGAGCCTGTTTTCCTTAAACATTAATCTTCCACACTGAGCGAAAAGAAGGAAAAGAACGTTGTTGGCCAAACGCATTTTGCATGTTGGCATGCGATGGAGAGCTCATTCTAAACTACAAGCTTTACTCTCGAATATTAGAACGCAGGTTGTTTTTTTTTAAATATTTTCTTTTGTCCAAAAGGGGGGGTGGGGTTCAAGGTCGTTTGTAAATAATTGTTGTGACAACTAACAGACCCTGAGACAGATTGAAGTCTTGAAGACGGGATAGAATTGTTTTCTAGAAGAAACTATGACTTACAAAATGACATGCCTATATTAATCAATACAAACATTTTGAGAATCTGCTGACAAAAGCGACAATGTGTGACAATAAAAATGATATTATTAGATTATATTAAAACATTCAATGCAGTAACATTGTATTTTGCAATAATAACTATAGAGGTGACCACGTTCGTCTTGTCATACTCTGGCATTCCAGGACAAACCACAAATCTAAATAAATGAATAATGTTTATGAGAATTTTACTTTTGTTGTTTGATATTCGTGAATTTAAAGTCCACTCGTCTATTTTCACGACATTTAAATAATTGAGCTCCTTCATGCAGTGTCTCGAAACTGCCTCGAATTAAAGCAATCTCAACATGCTAACACTGCGAAAAGTATACTCCAAGGAGTTTTGTGAATCTAAAGGGGACGATATTGGATGATTAGTTCTATACTTCGTAGAAATAATTCTGATCTTTTACCCCCCCCCCC
>NW_004797417.1:695689-698189 GCF_000002075.1 Aplysia californica
ACACGAACCCCGCTTACAACTCTTTGAACAAATGTGATTATAATATACATGCACAAGCTCCCTCCCCCCCTCTTTCTCTCTCTCTCTCTCTCTCTCTCTCTCTCTCTCTCTCTCTCTCTCTCTCTCCCTCTCTCTCTGTCCCTCTCTCTAACTTCCCTCTCCCCACATTCTCCCACTTATACACAAAAATAAGTTTTTATACGCACGAAGTCAGAGACAATCATAGGCAAGTACACAAAACTCGCGTGACCTTTCATTTTACATCCTCACAATTAATAATTATGTCTTTAGTTCAGGGTCAAATCACAAGTCCGTCATGTCTGTGAAATCTTTTGTTAATTTGGTTCCCCTTTTATGGACTATGGTGCTTCCTCTTGTATAGTCCATGGTGCGTAAACATTTGGTGGATGTGATAACTGCGGCTAAACTTTTATTTTTCAGGTTCTAAGGATAATTCTCTTTCCGAAGTGAATAAACTTTATCTATGAAGATCAGTGTTACTATCAAGTTGTGTCAGTATCGACATCATCTATGTGCATAAAAGAACGTTCCTTAAAAGTGCAAACTAAAATCTATGTCTATTCAAGTATTGAATATAAAATGCTTACAGTAAATGCAAACGAACACATCACAGGACGTTTTCTCGAGCTTGTTAGAAATACGTGTCCCATTCAGATTTTGTCTTCTTTCGAAAGCATTGCGCTCATTAAATAAAAGCTTGAAAAAGACCTTAGCAGGAATTGAGTAAGGCTGTCACAAGCTGCTCATTGGGGTGCAGAAACGTGGTATCGAGTGTTTAAGTATTGACAGAGAGCCCATCTCTTTCCAGTGAAGACCCGTCTCTACATCGGTTTGAGTTGGAAGTGAATGGGCCTGTCTCCTCTTTACTTCTTTTTTGGATTTTTAAAACATCTTCGTATTAGCTTCCAGTAGGCTGGGGGACTGTGTAATAGGTGGAGTAGCCGAAATGGTGCAGAAAAGGCAATATAAAAGAAATGTGGAAAAGCATAAAGAAACATAATAATATTATCTGTGTGTGCGCAGATAGTTTTTATCTAAGTGCATAGTCTGTGCTGTTTTTAATTATTGCTTTTTTCTTATTTCTGGGCCAAAGTAAGTGACCGTGACTTGACCTACAGTGAGAAAAAGCGCACTAACCAGAGAACAATAAATGTAATGAGACTGGATTGACGCTGAGTTATATTTTTCTTTTTTCTTTTTTTCAGACTTCTGGTGGCACAGAAATTTCCAAGTGCAAGTGTCAAATACCCGGCTTGAAACCCGGATTGTTTGCCAATGGAATGAAGTCAAGAGGAACTTTCTGAAGTAGCGGCATGAATGTCCTAAGGATAGAAATATCTATATTAACTCAGATGATCTTATTGACTTAGTGAATGCCCCAAGGGAGAGCCATGGATTAACATCGCTCGCAGATCAAAGGAAAGTATTTTTGTCATTGAAGTACAAGTCTTCTCCCGTCATTCAACGTGAACAAGTAAACAGAAGAAAAGCCACAGCCTAATGCACACGCATGAATTTTTGGCTGAACCTGCAGACATACGCTGTAATAGTTTGAAGTCGTCATAAGCTTAATCTTTTGTCTGACCGTGCATGATCAACCAGAGGATTAATAACCCTGAAGATGTTGCAAAAATCGTTGCAGTAATGGTAAAAGCTCTGACGTGAACTGCTCTGTATTTATTTAATTTTCTTTTCAAGGCTATTGTTGTCCAAGTATCTGCCTTGAAAGATGTGCCAACCACGGTGTTGACTCGACTATAAATCAAACATTTCAACTAGTAGTGGCGGATTCCAAAGAGGTTGCGTTCACAACTTCATGCAAATAAGGGTTGCCTCCTAGGTTGGTTATTATAACAGCATTGCGTCTAGTAATATCTTCAGACAGACACCCTAGCTTCCCTTTGTTTCCAGCACAAAGTCCTCCCTGCAAAAATATGCAACTAATCATGTACATAATCTATATAAGGATTTTAAAATAAGAACAACTCTAAAGGTTTTAGTTTTCTGACTAGAGAGCTTGACATCGTCTTTTAGATCACTTTCTCTATAGATTCCTGTTTATGGGGAACGCACATTTGTTATATATCTATATCACTGGATTTAAACGACTTATTTAGTCTCGTTTAAGTAGAAACTGATGCATTCACATTTCATGGCAGTTTAATCTTGATTGTTGTAAAGAATCTGAACCTGACAACAGTGAACATCACACCCTGTGGAGTCTATCTTAACACTGTGATTCTGGGATGATTCTTGCAGCAGATTACTTGTTTCTGTTATGTGAATACTACAGGGTGCACTAAGCACCGAAAAATTAAAGGAAGCATGGTGCCAATAGGGAGATACCTTCGGCTTCATTATACCCACGTGACGTCATACAAAACCATTCAGTAAAGTCTCAAGATCTGCTCGTTATACACGATGTCATATCATAAATCCACAACCTACTATGCGGCATATACACATGACGTCACATTTT
>NW_004797417.1:699596-700965 GCF_000002075.1 Aplysia californica
AAGAAGAAGAAGAAGAAGAAGAAGAAGAAGAAGAAGAAGAAGAAGAAGAAGAAGAAGAAGAAGAAGAAGAAGAAGAAGAAGAAGAAGAAGAAGAAGAATGATGATGAATAGCATTTGTGTAGAGAACAAACTCCAACTCATCCAGAAACCATATGTGCTTTACCATCTACAATATTACCTTAGCAGACCTGATAGCATTCTGAAACAGTCTCAACTTCTGAGAAGCATACAACGTACGCTGACATTTTTCAGACGCTGAAACATTAACGTACTGACAATACCTTTCTTTGCCTACAGCCGGGTACCCATTTTTCACCTGGCTACTCTGTGCACACGTCTGAGTACAGCGGTAGTAGTTTAATAAGAGTTTTAGGGCGTTCGAAACTGCGTAGGGGCATAATATGAGCCCGTGAAATACGAGTTGACTGCATTCACAACAGTTTGATTTTGTTCAATGGTTCAGGTTAAAAAATTATAGGATCACATTTTTTGTCTTAAAAACAACAATCTACTTTCTTTTAAATTAATAATAATTTACATTTTTTGGTTAATATTAATGTCTGGGTACGCTGCCAGAGACCTAAAAATATACACTTTGTTTTCCCAGTGCTCTGTGTAGACTTTGATTTTCTCATTAAATACTTTTCCCTCCAAATCAAAAGAACGGTGAACGGTGTTTGCACTTATATTCGTTCTAGATTTACACATTGTTGTGTCATCATCAAGAAATCCTGCTCTTAACTAAATCAGAAACCGTTATTTTTCTGACCGTTAGGCAATTTTTTTTCTTCGATTTTTTAAAAGTTAAAGGCTCGGCGCCTTTAATATACTTTCAAATATCCATTTCTGTGTGAGTGGATTTTACTGGAAAACGTTGATCAAAGGCACACGAAATGTAAATTTGCAGTTTCCAGGGCCATTCAAGTTTTAGAAGCCACAAAAGCCTCTTTTTTGTTTGCTGATTTTACCTCTGACATCAGCCCCTCCCCATCCACCTCTCTCTTTTACCTGACTTCTTTTCAGAAGATAAAATGGTTATTTTCACATGAAAATCAAGAACAATTGAGAAGCGTCCTGATTAAACAAACAGCTCTTTGTGCAATAACATTTACGAGAGCATGAAATCAATGTATTTTGTCCCCAGATTAATAATTTGCGAGGCGGTCCCTTATCAGAAGAGTCGCATTACTTTTTAACTGGCCGGACCCTTAATCAACAGATCGGAATAAAGGGAATATGACAGATGGCATAGTTGGCGCGGCCAAAAAAATAACTCTTTGTGTGTGTATGTGTGTGTGTGTGTGTGTGTGTGTGTTCGCGCGCGTGTGTGTGTGTGTGTGTGTGTGCATGTGTGTGTGTGTGCGTATAT
>NW_004797417.1:702836-705185 GCF_000002075.1 Aplysia californica
CACACACACACACACACACACACACACACACACACACACACACACACACACTCACAAACACACAAACAAACACATACACTTTTCCTCTTTCTCAATCACGCCAAGACATTCCTTAAAGTAGTTTTCGGGGCAAAAATCCACTTTTGGTGCTAGAATTTCCAACATTTCTTCACACAGGGAAAGCTATCCTAGTTTTCCTGGAGTTAATGTAGCTTTTAATGAAATATCACTCAAGACTACTCAAGGCATGCATTTAAATCGAATACGTTGTGTATATAAATCAGGTCTGTTACAATAAATAAGGATACACCTTCAAAAAACAACTTATTCAAAAGAAAAACAACAACAACAAAAAAACTTGTCAAGGTTAAAGTAGGATGCAATTTCCATGGCTCGCTTAATTTTTCCTATTTACGACTCATTTCCTCACAGGCATAAGAACTCACTTGTAAAACGAGCCTTTTTCCGTTCGCTGTTTTGCCGGTTCCACGCATAATGATCTTCCGGTGCTCCGGACTTCCGGTTGGCCTGCCCATCTCCTGGGCGGCCATTCGACAAGCCCCCAAGGTGAGAAGATACCTGCTCTTTGACAACGTCTTTTGGCGTTTCTAGATTAATTACCATGCCTTTGTAAGGGGAATTGATCATCTTAAAACGTCCTCGATGAACCTTTCTTTTTTCTTTTTTTTTTTTTTAAAGAGGTAGCTGTTGTACGCCCCTATCTATACAGTTTAGATCATTTAGGCTACAGTGCCTGTCAGTGAAATCTGGGGCTGAGAGGGTACATCTCAGCGGATAGGCTGAGATATTCGTTTTAAAACTTTTCTCCCCACTCAGTTATCGGATTAGTGTCTCCTGCGAGCGACAGCCAAACGCCTAACCGCTGCACCGATGACGCCGGATTAACGTTTCGAAGAAAAACGAATGCGAAATTTAACCTTTTACCCTAATTTCCTGTCGTTTCCATAGCATGTCCCAAAGATCTAAAGAATGAAGACTCCTGTTCTTCACGTATTACGCATATAGATATAATTGACAAAAAAAAAAGAAAAAGCTTGAGCAGCTTTGTTTTTTTTTTTAAAAGTGAAGATAATGTAAGACTTAGTTTGTATTTGTTGAATGATGCAACCTACGTTCGATTTTCACCCTTTAAATGGATGAGATTCCCACACATTTTTGACAAAACGCGAAATACCCTCATTGCTTTTTTTTACGTACACAGACAACTTTTTATCAAATGATATTGATTTTGTGCAACGCAATTTTGAGTATTGCCTAAAATGAGTTATGATACCAGTACTCATAAAATGTCGGTAAAACTGATAACAAAACTAACAGACTGGCTGTTTTTTTTTGTGAAAGTTGGGTGCATCAGCAAGTCAAATACACTCATTTGATTATTTCATAGTCTGTACTTTTGCAATAATAGCTTTAAAAAATAATAATTTGTTTACTGAGCACAAAGGGTAAGTTTCAAAAATGAGAAACGTTGGTGCAATATTATATTATGCCTCACATTAATTAGAAATGGAAAGAACTGCCGAACAAATTTTTTGACCACGTGTGACGTCATGTTATTTGATAAAAGAGCTTGAATGGCAGGCAGATAACATATCACAGTTTTTCAAAATAGGTCGGCCGTTTTTGTCGCGTGCTGTTAACTAGGTGTCTCCTGGTTTCGGATGTAAAATAGTAAAAAAAAAAAAAAAAATAAACAAAAAGTTCGCCAAACTTGATAACTTCTAAAGCTTGAGTATTCTTGTAAACTGCAAATTTATATTTTTTGTCTCTACCTTGAATCAACATTTTAAAAGTAAAATCCACACAGATTTTTGTTTTTAAATGAACATAAAAGGTATTGAGCCTAATTAGGATAAAAAATAAGAAATGAAAAAGACGATGAAAAATTGACCATTGTGGCTGAAAAATGTTACTCTCTTCGATTTCATTATGATGACGAGCGCCTGATTTCACTGACACAATGCCCAATATTTTTATCTTCAAATTACTCTAGGCATACGATAACTAAGTACAATGATTAACTGGAGTTGCACTCGCTGGGTGGAGAAGAGCGTTGTTCTTTCTTATGTACATATTCCAAGCACGACATGATGTGGGAGGGAAACTCTTTCGTAACCAAGGGGGCCACCTATTTCGGCATTATACTCGCTCACCTTTTTCCTTTCCCGTCTTCCCTATTCCCTTCACCACTTTTTCATTCCACTCACTCATTCCCTCTTTCCCCAGGCTTCTTTCTTTCGCACTCACGTTCTTCCATTGTCTGTCTGTCTGTTTGTCTGTCTGTCTGTCTGTCTGTCTGTCTGTCTGTCTGTCTGTCTGTCTGTCTGT
>NW_004797417.1:705285-715285 GCF_000002075.1 Aplysia californica
AATGATAATGATAATGATAATGATAATAGTAATGGTAATAATGATAATGATAATATAATGTAATAAGAGTAATGATAGATTGCGTTTACAAAGCGCTCTTATTCCATATTACAAGCATAAGCTAGGAGTAAAAGTGAAACTTAGCCATCCTTTTGAGAACTTACTTGACCTAGTGTACTCACGTCCATAACTTTAAAAAAATTATCTTTACTACTCAGTGGTTGCACCACGGAGGATCTACTGTTAATCCGCCTTTTGGTGTAAAATCAAAGAGCGAAACACCACGCAATCGCTAGTACGCCTAAAATATGTTTGTTTTATTAAGGTTTTACGGCGCTCGCAACTGCATACGGTCATATGAGCGCCACGGGGAGGATGAAAATAGAGAAGTCTAAATAGGGAACCAGGCTTACTCTGCTCACTTCTCTAGCCTCAACAGCACAAAGTCTGCTTCGACTATCAAGGCAACATGGAAATAGCAGTTCACAAGAGAGTGACAAACAGACAAAAGAAATAGAGGAAAAAATGACGATGGTAAGGATGGGGAAAGAAAAAGCAGAATTTCCCCCTATGTTGTTCTGGCACAGTACGAGCGTGACATTGATAAATCAGCCCATTTACAATTCTACTGTGCATAAGAACATGTTAATATCCCCTCTTTGGGAATGGCCTAACGACACTTCAGCCAGTAGCACTGCCCTGAGGGGACTACTATAATGTACCACGGAGTGGTTAATTTGGCTTTAAAATGTTTTAGAATCAATACATATGCCAAATATTGAACTGAAAACGGTTTTAGGCACATGGTAGGCATGAAATGTGTAATTATTGACACGAGACCCTTAAATCGCGAACGCTTGTTACGCGTTAAGCAGCGCCTCACCTGGTGCGCTTTGGAGGGGCGAAGACACACACACACACACACACACACACACACACACACACACACACACACCCCACACACACACACACACTCGCTCTCCCTCCCCATCTCTCTTTTTCTTAGAGGAAGGATTTGAAAACGTTCATAAATTTAAAAGTTAAAAATGCATAGTTATAGTACTGACTTGGCGAAATGGTCAAGTGGTATGGACCAGTATTTTAAATTATGTTAACTTGAACAAAGAAACAACACAGAAACTTCAAAGGAACGTGATTGGGGAGAGTGTGGTTTACTGTTGTATATAATTTATTGAAATATTTTCATCAAATATAAAATAAGATCAGTCAAACTGCTCAAACGGCCACCCGTCGAATACAATGACATGTAGGAATGACCACTTCCCACTTCTCCTCTGACGTTTTTTTTTCTATTACTATACTGGGATTGTCCACGACATCCATCTGACAAAGACAACCACTTTTCTCCTCTACAATGGGGGACCGTCGTGGACTATTTCGACTGTATGCGCCTACTTGATATCTACGTTTCAACTCAAGTGACTCGTTTTAAATACCCAAACAGCTCTCAATAAATAGAACATTGACTCAATATTATACAACGCACCGAAGGAACATCAGCGCATCAAAACTGCCTGGCTGTTGGACATAGAGGGAGATGGTGGAAAAGTTAAAATACTCATGCTAAAAAGAAACCAACAATGTCTTTTTTTTAGTTCTCTCTCTTTCCATTTACTTATTCTTGCCCATCATCAGCCAAATCTCCACCTTCCAAATGACTCACTGGTGTCAAGGGAAACGTTAAACGCCAAAATAAAAAAAACTAAAATGAAAAAACAACAACTGACGTTTCTCTCGGAACGCCTGGCAACGTTTTGACGTGGCTGCTGCTCGCACAAATTACTCGATCTGAGGGAAATGAGGGAAATGAGGGAAATGTGAACGTAATGACAGGAAAAGGAGCGAAACAAAACATTTCCCCAGGGAACCCGCAGGGGCAGACTACTCCCTGATAAAGAGCAGCGCGGCCTTTCGAGGTGACCTAAGCTCTGTCTCGGTACCAGAGAAGACTGTCATAATTGATTCTTAGTTGTAATGTGGTGTGAACTGACTGATTCGAAAAGGCGTTGAAGCTTCGACGACTGAAGCTGATCACCATACCTAATTCAAATGCTATTTCCAATCTTTTTTTTCTCCATCACACTATTTTATAGTGGACGGCTGTAGTTTAGAAGGGTATGCCATCTTACGGATTCATGATCAATAGGACGAATGTGATGTAGTGTGAGACAATTATTTTTAGAACTCAAAGTGTGATGACAAAATTCATAAGTATTAGCACTTTTCTTTTTCTTGTTCAGGTCCACTGTTTCGACTAGTTGCAATCTTAGAAATACAAAGCCCTATGTGACAATTTGGGCCGTTTTTAGTTACTAAGACCATGAGGTCGCAAATGTTCTATCCGTCGCTCCATAAAAATTGTAAGGTTAAACGGAATCGTTGTTAAGTTAATAATCAAAGAATCACATTCTCAAGTTTGACATGTTGTGAAACTCGAAATTGTTTAGGTCAAATTTCTCAAAATTTGATACAGGGAGGACAGATTGTTGTAATTCTGGGTTAACATAGTGTCTAACGTGTCTACAAGTGAATACTTAATTATTCGGCTTGAAGATTTCAATTGAGTGTGTTCAGTGATAGGTAATAAAGTGGCTTGCACCATTTACTTGTGAAACTGTTTTCCACGGATAACTACACTTCAAAGTAATGTGCTTCATGCCGAGCACGGTGCAAATCATTCTATCCCGGTAGCCCACAACTCTAACGATCTAGCAAAGAAGAAACAGAAATGGCAAAACCCGTACACCTTCTTTGATTTCAAGCGTACTGATGATGTGTCTCCTTTGGAGCATATCAAGGAAGTCAAAATCCGAAGGGATGGAAGTAGTATTTTGGCACTCTTCTTCCTGTGTCTAACACCCAGACAAAGCTGTATCATTCATACTGTTCAAAGATTGTAGACCAAGACGAAACAGACCTTTGTTATTATTATATGTAGTAGTAATAGTAGCAATAGTAGTAGTAGTAGTAGTAGTAGTAGTAGTAGTAGTAGTAGTAGTAGTAGTAATAGTAGTTGTTGTTGTTGTTGTAGTAGTAGTAGTAGTAGTAGTAGTAGTAGTAGTAGTAGTAGTAGTAGTAGTAGTAGTAGTAGTAGTAGTAGTAGTAGTAGTAGTAGTAGTATCATTATTGTTATTATTATTTTATTATTGAAGTTATCAGTGTTATCATTATTATTTTTAAAGTTATCAAGGTTATCATTATTACTTTTATTATCACTAATAATATCATCATTATTATTAATTTTGTTTGAAATTATTATTATTATTATCATTATCATTATTATTATTATTATTATTATTATTATTATCATTTTTATAATAATAATAATAATAATAATAAAAACAATAATAATAATAATAATTATTATTATTATTATTGTGGTTATGATTATGATTATCTTGATGACTATGAATATGATGATGATGATGATGATGATGATGATGATGATGACGATTATTATTATTATTATTATTATCATTATTATTATTATTAATTATTATTATTATTATCATTATTATGTTTATAAAAGTTTCATTACTGCTTGATTGAAAAAAGTCAATACGTTATTTATGAACACTGTCTAGGAACACAAAGGCATTTCCAAAATTATATTATGTTTTTGAGTTAAGTGAGTCAGAACAAAAACAGACAGAGACAACAGATGGAACGAAAAGAAATAGAATCTACCAATGGTGCCGTCCAGCCACCCACAGTTTTTTTTCTCTCAGCTTTTCAGACACCAATTTGAGAAGGTTAAGGTTTGTCTTATTGTCTTTGGTTATTGTATGACCTACACTTTATCTGGATCAAGTCACGATGGTGTGAAGGTATTAAAACATTTTGATCTGTTGTATCATTAACATTTCTGCACCGGTTACGCAATTTGGAGACGAAAAAAGTGAAGAATACCGCACGTGATTAACAATATCATTTTTCGGGATGCATTCGCCACTACGAGCGTATGTAGCAACACATTGATTCTTACTTCCAGGACAGACATCAATGTTTTTAAAAAGATATTTGTTTGCCGTTAGCTAGAATCAAAATGTTCACGATAACATTGACAGAGGTTGTTTTTTAGAAAGCTTGTCAGGACCTGCGGTATGCTTAATTGCATGCAGTTACCACTCTTTTTATTTTTAGTAAGACTGCACGGCACTTGCAACACAGTAAGATCATATAAGTGCCGAAAACCAGAAGTGTTACCCAGAGTAACAAACACAAACTAGAAGGAGGAGGGATAAGGCTAAAATATAACTGACAGAAATGAAGGAGCAAATCACACCACAGCACCAACAAACCACCTTAAGCAATAACACTCGATTTTCTTTGTTACTACCAAACTCGTGAATGTGAATCCGCTGTGGACTTGCAAATCCGGTGCGGTAGTGTTGATAATGGTCACCTCTCCAAATAATCAGCTCTCCTATGACCTGGGAATGTTACAATCTGAAGGCCATTCCTAATGGTGTGCTCATTCATAGGCTGGTTATTGGCTGCACATAACGACACTGTTGCGTAAGCTTTTTAGCGTGCTGGAAATGTATAAGCCGATCACGGGAAGTATTTATGGATCTTGAAAGACTCGGTTTTGAGCAATTTCCCTCTACAATCCTAACATCCAATTGCATGTACACACACACACACACACTCGGAGACACACATACACACATACAGTCACAGACATCACACACACACACACACACACACACACACACACACACACATACACTCAAACACACACATACGTACATACACACGCACACACACATACATACACACACACACACACACACATACAAACACACATACATACACAATTTCCGAAAGCGTGAATGTAATTATGAACAACGAATGTTTCAGTATGTTTGTACCTAAGGATAAAAAACTTTTTAAAAAGGTTTTTACAGATAGGAAAAACATACTTGGTTCTCTCGCTCGCGCAGAACGCGGTACTGACTTTGGCTGGCTTGGCACGAATGAAACGAGCCCATCTGCACGTATGTATCGCTGGTAAGAGTGAAATTCCGTTTCGAAATGGCGAGTTTAAAAATACCTACTCACACCTATAACGTAGGCAGATAACCTTAACACCTTTCTTGATTCCAGAGGGTTTGAGCATTTCTCTCCTTGAAGCACATCAAGGATATTAAGATTTGAAGGGAAGAAAGTTCCTGCTCTACTTGGATAATTTTATTCTTCCTCGATGTCTACCGCCCAGGCAAACCTATTTCATGCATACTGTTTATAACAATAACAATAACAATATTAATAATAAAAATAATTATACTAATGCTAATAATAATAACAATAATAATAATCATAATAATAATAATATTGATTGCTATAATGATAATAAAATAATAATAATACTAATAATAATAATAATAATAAATAAAATAATAATAATAACAATAGCTAGTAGCAACAAGAACAAGAACAATAATGTCTAATGCATACTGCTTTAGTAATCATCAGCATCGATGAACAGCCGGGACGGAATATGATTTTGGAAACATTATTATGCTTATTTGCAGGAAATGTTCGTTTCCTTAGCATACTGACAAGGAAAACTGGTATCTTAAACAGTGAATAGCGTTGTTGTTTTTTTGCGATGAGAAACTTGAGCCTTTTTCTGGTTTTAATATTAATCGCTATCATTAAGTGCCCGATACGCGGCAGACATCGGCAACCATTGTATAAAAAGATACTACTTTCCCTGTCACCCATCTGATAATGTTCTCGATTACGATGTGTCTACCCCTGCCTCTTTTGCTTTTAATTTAGGTAGAGGTACTTTGGACAAAATAGTTCTTAGGCGACGATCGGTACCTTTGTAAAAGCCCTTCTCACACGGTAACTATAGAGCAAGGTTCACAAGGTTAGAAAACAAAATAAACAAAAAGCAATATGTGATGTAACGATAATGCTATATCGAAACACTGCCGGACTTTGTGCAGAGTAATATGTATCGGTCGATTCATGGTCGGTAGAGAGAAACCTCAACGGTTGTCAATTAATCAAGAAAGATGTGCGCCTAACATATAATTTAAAAATTAATGAGGATGTCGGATACTGAATCACTCTACTGTTCGCGTTCGAAAAACAATAGTTTTTGTGGCATTTTGGTCTACGATCAATGCCCTGTATGAATAGAGCATATCTGGCTGATCAGATTAGTCTTTTCAAGAATATTCTGGTTCCAGTAAAGACAGGGAAAGGATTGATGTTCTCCACTTTGTCTCGTCCTGCTGCAAGTTTGTTCCAGCATTGTATAGATGAACTCCCGGCAAGTCTTTTTCTTTGAACACACAACTGGTTTTGATTGCTACCTGCCCCTTTAATCTACCCCCCCCCCCCTCCTCTTCCCAGTTCTTTTCAGTGACGTTCTGCAATTGGTTCACTGTTTGTAACGAAGTTGATATTTCTCTACCCTAAACTTGCAAAGTTCCATCTGCTCAGTACTTAGTTTTGATAAATTTGACGTTAAATATAGTGAGTTTCAAAGGATGTCAAGCTTTTTCGAATAAATATTTTGATAGCATCTCCGAATAACCTTACGATCTTGTTAGAGCAGATAATACATTTGGTTTCTGACTTCAAGGTCAAAGTCACTCAAAACGGCCAAAACATGTCAGATAGAATTTTGTGATTCTAAGGAAGCGATTTGTTAAGGTCATATTCCCCCTCTCTGAACCTATTGCATCTTAGAACGCATCCATGCGCTTTTCAGCATTTCGTCCCTCATACAGTATTGCTTTTCCTACTCGCCCGTCCTCTGTGGCTCAAAGGTGCCAAAGACATCCGAGCTGGAGGAGTGAAGGAACCTAATGTCCTAACGTGGAAGCTGGTTTTTTTCTTATTATTTTTTTCTTCAATGTTTGAATACGAGGCCAATGTCTCAATTGCAAACAGAAATGGGTTCAGAACGAATTTACACATTTATTTAGGGGTTATTCCAAACACGAATTCACAGGGTTAATGTTAAGATTCCTGTCATTTCTACCGTTCTTCTTTTTAAGGTTTGGCTGTAGAAGCTGTGGCGATATTGATGTTTATCTCTTGATACAGGCTCTTCTTTTCTTTGATAAATGAGCCCGCATAAAATGGATGGATACATATCTTTTTGCCTTTTGTCTCCAATAGTCGTAAATCATATCGCTTTATTAATTTTAGTCATATTTGAAATGAATAAAACCTCGTAGTAGATTTGGATTGGAAAAGGGGGGGGGGGTGCAGACCATAACGTTTTCCTTTACTGAAGCCCATTGTGTATTGAATGTTAGGCCTCAAACGTAAACGCTATTGATGTTTTGGAGTTAACAAATGTATGTGCATTTGCGAATCTAGATGTGCAGTTTTTGGTTTGGGAAAGGGATGTGGTGTAGAAGATGGGCATGTAATCTCTAGATGAAGGCTCTAAGCACAGTGAATTCAGAATTTTCAATCAACTGACGATTCAAGAGACAGAAAATGCACATTGTGAGACCACTTAGCCACTCATACACACATGCAAACACACACACATACACACACACACACACATATTATCATCATCATCCAGTGCCAGATCTGCGACAGACATCGGCGATCATGGTTTTCCCTCCATTCCTTTGCTCGGATGCTCTCAAAAAAGCTACGTTTCCCTGATCTATCCCTGTTACCCATTTGTTTAGGTTCCCTAAGTATGTTGTTCTGGACCTACCCCTGCCTTGCTTGTCCTCAATTTTGCCAGTGAGAGCTAGATGTTCAAGACCCTTATATCTATTCAGGTGTCCCAAAAACTGCATTTGTCGTTTCCTGATTGTTTTTAACATTGAGCGTCCCACGTGGGCTCCATCAAGCACTACCTCATTTGATCTCTTTTCCTTCCACGATACTCTTAGCAGTCTCCTAAGAAATCACATTTTTGTTGTTTCTATTTTATTTTCACTGTCTTTAGATCTAGTGATTGTCCATATACGCACTCACGTACAACTCCCAGACCCACACAAATTCTCATATAAAAAATACTGGCAGAGGATAGTGTTGAGCTTCTCGTAGTTAGTCTTTAGACTCTTCCTAAACTCTCCCCTCTCCCCGTTACCCTTCTCTCTCTCTCTCTCTCTCTCTCTCTCTCTCTCTCTCTCTCTCTCTCTCTCTCTTTCTCTCTCTCTCTCTCGCTCTCTCTCTCTCTCTCTTTTCCCCGCCCTCCACCTCTTTCTCTTGCTCTCCCCCCTCCCCTCTTACTCTTTCTCTATCTCTGTCGCTGTCTGTCTGTCTGTCTGTGTGTCTGTGTGTCTGTCTGTCTGTCTCCCTCCCTCCCTCCCTCCCTCCACCCCCCCATCTCTCTCTCTCTCTCTCTCTCTCTCTCTCTCTCTCTCTCTCTCTCTCTCTCTCTCTCCCCCTGATTTTATGATACCCATTTTAGGTGTGGGAATTCCAAATTTTGGGGTATAGGAAAAAAAAAGCTCTTCCACCCGTCTTGTTAGACTTAACGGTTAGCACTCCCATGAAAATCTCATCAGCAAATAAAAAAAAACTTGATATCACTCAGTAAGGTATTTAAGATATTGTGGTACTTTGTTGTTCAGGCATTTGGGGCATGAAGCACCTTTATAATTATTAATAATTGTATCCAGCTTTAACTGGAAGACATCGTAATTTTATCAATAACGGTGTGACGTGTTGGGGATTTTCTTAAGACCCATCGCGCAGCTCTATTTAAAGTACGAATACTAGTTTGCTCTAAATACCAAACATCAAGCAATTCAGATGTTGGCACAAGCTGTAAACAAGAATCTTTCGGAACAGTAGTGGCCCTCACCAATCTTTGCAGTGACTCGGAGAAGCATACAAGTAGCAGTTTTCTCCAAGTTCTGTTTCTTCTCGACTGGGGCGCAACACTTCTTTGTCGCGTGTTGCCCGTGCGTCGAGACTGTCATCCTGCGTTGTCCAAAAGCGCCACAGAATTGATGATGAGGCGACTTGCAGTCAATAAATCCGCCTTAGAGTGAGCTCAGCTGTAGCAGCTAAATGTTGTTCTTTCATCTTCTACGAGGTCGTGGCCAGAGAGACAAAAGCTTCTATCAGCTTGAATACTACACTGTAGATAGATTAGTTTGACTCTGAAACGAGACCTGGCAAAGAGAGAAAAGGCATTACGCTGTGTGTTTTCTAAGGATTGCTAAGGAAACTACACTCACTAGTACGTACTGGGAATTGAATGTTTGGTTTGCTTCGTTATAGTTCATCTATTTCAGTAGGGGTAAAAACAGCGTTTCAAGGTGCTTAGTACTTCTTGTCCTAGTAAATGTTCTCGGTAGCCGTCACGATTACTTAATTCATTTTGGAGGCTGGATTTTTCCAGCCTACCAGCCAGGGCCAACCAGTGCGGTGTAAACGCATTCAAGCTAAAAGCCCGAAATACGAAATAAGGTATCAGCACACGGCGAGAATCGAACGGACGTCTTTTGCATGCCAGGTAAAAGGGCTACAATATTAACCATAGACACCATTTCCCTTAATCTTGGAAGACAAGCTCTCTCAAATTATGAACCGTGTCTAGTTTCAGTATAATATTCTATACGCATATGAAATAAAGAAATAGGTAGATAGATGAATAATAATATATTTAATATATTATGTATAAATGTGTTCAATATGCGCAATAAAGCTTCTAAACTCATACTACACAGTTACATAGTAATGTATTGTATAGTGTACAAAACTACTAGCTATTATTGATGGATGAATGGATGGATGGATGGATGGCTGTGTGTTTGTCTGACTTGTGGGATAGATGGATGGATGGATCGATGGATGGATGGACGGATAGATAGGTTGATTGATGGACGGATGGATGTGCGCATTTCAGTGCTTGTGTCAGTGCGGGAGTGTGCCAGTCTTTCTGTCTGTCTGTCACCACTTTCTCTTGCTCTCTCTCCCCTCCCTTCTTTCTCTGTCTCTATCTGTCTCTGTCTCTGTCTCTTTCTCTATC
>NW_004797417.1:718051-723051 GCF_000002075.1 Aplysia californica
ATGCTGACCATGTTTCCCCTTAGGAGCATTATACGTATAAAGGAATTCAAGATCAGAGATTGCAGGTGCTCTTGTGTGGTTTGCTCCTTCTTCACTATCAAACATTTTTCATCCTTATCTTTTCTTCTTTTTTTGTGTTTGTTATTCTCTTGGAACACCTCTAATCTTCGACACTTACCTGACAAAATCATTGTCTTACAAGTACTGTAGAACTCTTACTAAAATAAACTCTGAAGGGAGAAAAGTAGTGTACCAGTCGGCCATCTTCTTGATTAAATTAGTAATTTTTTTATCTTATCGTCTGAGTACATTTTCTGCCTAAAAAATACACACACACAGACACACACACACACACACACACACACACACACACACACACACACACACACACACACACACACTCACACACCCACAAACATACAACCCACAACCTTTGAACGAAAAACTGATGATATACCGCTTCAAAGATCAAGATAAATTGACCAACTGAACCGGCTCGTTAAAAATAACATGTAAGCGAAGTAAGTCGGTCATAAAGTGGTTTTCATGAATCATGACATGAAACTTGAACTTGAAGCAGCACAGGGTGTACAGTTTCAAAATAATAAGGTGTGTTTCTGTATTTTTGTTCTGAGTGAAATATCAGATGAGCTTTTCTAGTCTCAAAGTAGATCATTTTGAGGGAAGGGTTCTCAGATATCTTGAGGGCATACAGCTTAATTGTGGCGTCGGTGGCTAAGAGGTCAGGCTCTCAGACTCGCAATCGTAAGGTCGTCGGTTCGAATCCTGTTAGACCCTCACATTGCATCCTTGGGAAAGGCACTTTAAACGGATTTTTTTCTTGCTCCGCCCAGGTGGAAATGGGTACCCAAGTATAGACAGTTAAAGATCTTTTCAGTCTGTTTGTGTTTGAGTGCTTAATCTGATTGTTCTATTATCTGCTGGGGTAATAATAAAGTGTAACGCGCTTAAAATTTGCTGCTGAGCTGTGATATGCTCTATACAAATGCGATTTTTCATCTTTTTTTATTATTCATTATAAGTAAACACCTTTTGAACACTAAACGCGAGGCGATTCACCCAACGTTTAGATGAATCTTCATCTCGGAGAAGGGCTAAAAAATTTGCTTTGCATTCCAGCCCAATCAAGTACCCCAGAAGCTTGGTTTTAGAGTGAGTTGGCATATTATTTTATCCTAATGGGGTCCTTTTATATGAATTGATTCTCTGGGATACTTTAGTTATGGATGGTTAATTACACTTTTCCTCTTTTTTTAAAAAGTCGTAACGAAATTTGATAGTTAGGTACCTGCAAATTCACACGTCATTCAGTTTGCGGATCCGAGTCCGTACTGTCAACAGATTTTTGTAAGCTACAAAGGTACTGTGACCGCCAGATCTATATCCACGGAGGTTTTTTGAAAAAAAATCACTGCTTTATTTAAAAACCAGGCTTAAATTCATTAAAAAAGTTTCTTATAAAATACATTGTATGTACCTGCTTAAAAGACGAGATTTTCGTTAATGTTTTGTTCGTATATTGTAATATTATGTAATCATGGGAAAAGAACTTCTGTAGTTCTCTCTTTGAACTTACGTGATCAATTCTACATAATATGCGGGCTCTCCACTCTCTGTGAGACCAAAATGGGGGTAGCTATGACCTTATGGGCTATGGATTGTCTTAAGGATTCTAAAAAGGGAGGGGAGGTGCGGAGCTGAAGCTGACCTTTACCTTCTAACAAAACTACTATTTTCGATTCCAAAAAATGTTGTGAAGTTCAGTTAACTGATTTCCTTTAGCAGAAAACAATAAGTTCGTTATGGTGCTTTTAATATGGGCCATCTTTCTCTAGGTTAGTGATTCGTGGCTCATTTGCCTTAATAAAGAAATTTAGAAGAGAAAAAAAACCCTTTGGTTTTGTCCCTGTGCCATCTGGCACATCTTATTTACGAATATTCCTGCATTCCTGGAGGTGTCATCTCTGACTCAGAGGTTGGCGTGTAATGACCCTCCGTCTTTCACGATCGCGAGCTGCCGTTGTACATTCTGCTGTTATACCCAGGCCAGTCAATGTTTTTATGTTGTCCATCCATGCTTCTCTTTGTCTATCCCTGGATCTCCTGCCCCACATCCTTCCTTCAAACACCTCTTTCTCAGTGGACTGCTGTCGTTTTAAGAGCCCAAAACATAATAAATAAATGAACCGATACATAATCAATAAATTCATAAATAATTGAAAGCTAAATGAGATATATGGATTCACACAAGAAAACATAACCAGTAAATAAAGATACGTAATATATTAGTAATACAATTATTCATAGGTCTGATCAATTTGGAGAATTCAATACAACGTTTGTCAAATATCACCATTTGTTGTGGGCATATTGGCAAATTTAGATTTTAGCAGAATTTCTTTTTGTAAGTGGTTGATAAAAGAAAAACATAGAGGTCGAGATCTTTCCCACGGACTTCGAAATCGATCCCAGCATTTAGCATGGCACGCAAAACTGGGATTTATTCGCTCTCCATTAAACACCACCTCAGCCGTGGGATTCTAGAGCCCTTCTTATGCTTGACTAGCAACATTCCTGCTGAATCTTAAAGCATAACCATCACGATAATTTTTTAGACACATTTTAATTCGGACAGTTGAGAATAGATCATTTGCACTTTCTTTCATCTTCTGTGATCTAAATCTCCTGTCTCTCCCACTCTCTCTTGGGGGTCTCTCGTGGCCTAGAGGTTAAGGTGTTGGCCTCTCATTAAAAGGTCTCGGGTTCGAAAAGTTTTCTTCTCTAAAATTGTCTCCTTTCACCTCTTTTCTTGCTCTCTAGCAGTGTTCTGAAGTCTGCTTTCGTCTCATCTTTCTGCCTCCACACCCTCACCTCCTCTGCCCCCTCCTCTGGGCTCCTGACAATTTCTGCAACCTTCCTACTGCTATTCCTTGACTCCTCCTTACTGCTGTCTTTCAGCCACACCCCTGATCTTCTGGTGGGAAAGATCTACACTTAACTTTCTCGGACAAGGGTGAAAAATCTCGGAGGGCCTGTGTGCAAGTCGCGCACGTTAAGGATCCCTTGGTGGTAAAAAAATCGATAAGAGTAAGTAAGCTTCGGCAGCCACCCAGGCAAAATTCAAAATTTCCTACCAACTTAAAAAGTTTAATGCGCCCAGCGCGCTCATAATATGACCAAAAGCAGTTGCGAGCGCCGTATAACACTTACCTCAAAAAATGAATTGAAAAACGCTTTCTTGTTCTTCAGTTCTCTCTCTCTCTCTCCCTCTCTATCTCTCTCTCTCTCTCTATCTCTCTCTCTCTCTCTCTCTCTCTCTCTCTCTCTCTCTCTCTCTCTCTCTATTTATCTATCTATCCATTTGCCATTCTATTTTGTAAACTGTCCATTTCATTCTGGATGTACGACTGTATTGTGTTGGTTTGAAAGGAAAAAAGACGACTGGGGATGAATACCTTGTTTTTGTTTTTGCTTTTGTTTGTTAGTTTAAAAAAAGAGAATTAGTTTAACTGTCGTCTCCCGAGGTATTTCTATCACGTGCTTGTCTGTCGTTATTTTTACTTCTTTGGGTCACTGCGCTCGCGACGAACCTCTCTCGCCGAGAAACCGCAACTAAACAGCAAAACACGAGAGAAAGTGATTTAAGGCGATCCCCTCTTGTCCTGGACTAGCTTGTGATATCGAACTGCGACCCCTCTAGGGAGGCGGTCAAGAAAGTGTCCATGATTTTCCTGAGACGTTTGGAGCGACCAACTAGATTACATCAAGCGAGCAGCTATGTGACTGTGTCCAGATTGCCTTGCAGTGGTCAGTCTTCAACAATCACACCCTTTTTTGACCAACCCTCAGGGACATGGAGAGACAGAGATGGGAAATGAAGCCTGGACAAGTGGAGCAAATTTGTGAGAAGTGATCAATCGTTTCCTTCGAAGCTCAAAGCCAGGCTAAAAGCTCGCGTGGGTGGTTAGAAGGAGCCTTTAGAACGTTGTCTTACATCTTTGTTTGTTAGTGGTCGGAAGCAACCTCTAGAATCTATTACATCTCTGTTTATTGGTGGTTAGAAGGAGCCTGTAGAATGCCTTACATTTTTGTTGTGGCTGGTTGGGTTGACTCTATGGTGTTGGTGTGAGGTTTGTATTTACGTTGTCATAAATCAGCGGTCAAGAAACATTTTTCAAAGTGAACTGGATAACTGAACAAATGTCGAGAGCGAGCTTTACAAGTTTGTTCCATACAATACAATAGTGTGTTAAATAAAGGATTTATATTTCTAAACTAAGCATTAACTCTTTTCCTACCAGGCCAAAATCCACCACTGGCCCAGGGCTTTTCCCTGATCTATTTCTACGCCCCTACCCCACCACAGGAAAATGTCAAAACATCCAACTAAATACACTCAAACCATATCATAGGGTCCATCAAACTGAAGGTTACAAAATAATCTATCGGATGGAGATACAATATTGAAGATTTATTCCAATTACATTACTTTGGCGTTTCTAAAAGTGATTATGCAATATCGAAGGTGTCATATGAAATCAACAATTTTCCAACTTTGAAAGGTCATAACTAAAAAATTACGACAGCATCATTCAAACTTCCCAGGTAGGTTGTAGCAAAGAAACGCTGAAAGTTATGTATGTGTACCTAATATAGAAGTGAAAGTATGATACATATACTGAAATCAGGGGAGCGCTTTTTTTCCTCATATTTACGTTTCGAAGGGGACAAAAAGCGCTGAAATGACTAAAAATCGTATGTCAGAGCAATATTTTCTTTCGTATCTGCTAACAGGAAGTCTATTCTATTATTTTGAAAACGTGGGTAGGCCGAGAAATGTGTATCTTTTCATTACTGGATTGGGATAGATAGCGAGACACTCGAGCCGTATTATGCGGCTCTCGGTACAGCGAGGCCAGGTGCGCGAGCCGCAAGTGTTAACTTGTTTGTTAATTAGAGTTATAAAGTCTAAAAAGCAC
>NW_004797417.1:729127-730415 GCF_000002075.1 Aplysia californica
TCTATCTCCCTATCTATCTCTCTATCGATCTATCTATCTATCTATCTATCTATCTATCTATCTATCTATCTATCTATCTATCTATCTATCTATCTATCTATCCATCTCTTTCTCAAGCTAGCTATTTATCATCTTATCCCCACCCCACCCCCGTCCGTTTTGCCATCTTCTGTTCTCCGGGTTTAAAGAAAAGATGACGTGGTTACGGATAATTGAAGCCGACCCAAATTGTCGATTTCTACCCACTCTCCCCCTTTCTGTCTTACTATTCCCTTGCTCTACAGTGACTTGTGGTGCGGATGTGCTTCTCATCCCTCAGAAAGCTCAACATGCTCTTTTGTACTCATTTCTGGGCGAAGAGTTGGCGGGTGCTCTGTTGTGTTTTGCTCCTTCTTTCCTATCAAACACCTATCGTCATTATCTCCCCCTACTTCTTTTTTATGTTTGTTATTCCCTTGTAACACCTCTAATCTCCTGGCGCTCATATAACCTTATGCAGTTGCGAGCGACATATAACCTCTACTAAAACTAGCTAAACATCTATTGTCCTTTTCTCTCGCCCTTTTGTGTTGTTGTTACTCTCTTGTAATACTTCTAATCTTCGACACTTATAATATATGATCATATTGTGTCGCAAGTGCCGTAAAATGTGCCTTCTACAGCCGTTTGCTTAGTGTGACTGTTATCATAACCCGCCCCGGGCCCAGTGTAGCCGTTATTGTGCTGATTATCCAGGAACCAGACTCTCTTTGTGACTATCCCGTTTTTTCAGCTGTCTCGGGAGGAATGATTTATTGTCTTGTTCTGATTTTTACCTCCCCCTCTTTGCTTTTTCTCTCTCTGTCTGTCTCTCTCTCTCTCTCTCTCTCTCTCTCTCTCTCCCTTTCCCACTACATGTCTACTTATCCATCTATTTCGCTCGACCTATATCTCTTTTTCGCTCTCTTTCTGTGTATCCATCTGTATGTGTTTGTGTTTGTGTGCATGTGTGTTTGTGCATTACACACGCGTGTGCGTGTGTGTGTGTGTGTGTGTGTGTGTGTGTGTGTGTGTGTGTGTGCTGTGTGTGTGTTGTGCGTGTGCATGTGCACGCGCGTGTGAGTATGTGTGTGTGTGTGTGTGTGTGTGTGTGTATGTGTATGTGTGTGTGTGTGTCTGTGTGTGTGTGTGTATGTGTGTCTGTGTGTGTTACCCTGAGTCTCTCCAACAACAGTAATATACCGCCTTTTCTCCTTCTAAGGTCCATGTATCAGCTTCCTGCCCTGACCATTCTATCCAAGCCACTCCC
>NW_004797417.1:732258-741428 GCF_000002075.1 Aplysia californica
TCTCTCTCTCTCTCTCTCTCTCTCTCTCCCAGTGCCTATATAAAACCATATAAGTATACAACTAGTCTATCTACGCCTATGGCCCTATTTGTGTATTTGTCGATGATTAAAGCATATCCCTCTCAGGTGGGTTGGAAACTTCACAAAAAAAAGAAAACTCACTTTACGCCAAAAGGATGTGAAACGCAAATTATTTTGGGCCTGAGACGATAACACGAACAAAGACAATAATGTAATATTTTTTTACGCCAAGATACATAATTAGCGTGTAGTTATGCATCTTACTATTATAACCAAATCTATTGTCGCTATAGTTTTTCTTCCCTACTTCTATTTTATAACGCGGGTGATGGAGTGCGCCACTGGAAGGTCGTACTTCTTTTCTTTCCCTCTGTTGTTTCTGTCTACATAATGTCTTGCTATTTCCCACCACTGTAAGTCTCTTATTGTGTTGGTGTGCTTCTCTTTACCCACACTCAAAATCTTCTTAGCAATGACCTCCGGACCACGTATTCTACTGTAGAAGGAGGAACATTTTTAGTCTTTAAATGTTGTAATGACGTAAAAATAAATATAAATCCATTCATCAGTTTTAGCCACTCGATCATTACTTCGAAAAACCACCGCCTGCATCTAACTGTAACTGTCTTTTTGTGCAATTTCACCCACACATATTAAGTGATTCAGCATTAATTTTGCAATAACAATTCATTCTCTTTGCCTGTCTTTCTGTCTATCTTTAGGACCTTTTCTACCCCTCCCAATCTGTCTGTCTACCTTGCTGTTTTAAAGTCTGTCTGTCTGTCTCTCTATCTGTCTGTCTGTCTGTCTGTCTGTCTGTCTGTCTGTCTATCTGTCTGTCTATATCTCGGTGTGTCTGTTTGTCTGTCCGTATATTTGTCTCTCTCCTCTTCCTCCTCTCTTTCTCTCTCTTTCTCCTTCTCTCTCTCTCTCTCTCTCTCTCTCTCTCTCTACCTCTCTATAAATCTGCCTGTTTATCTCTGTCTACCGCTCTCTCACGCTCTCACTCTCTCTCTCTCTCTCTCTCTCTCTCTCTCTCTCTCTCTCTCTCTCTCTCTCCTCTCTCTCATTCTTTCTTTCTGTCGCTGTGTGTGCATGTATATGTTTGTATGTACGTATGTGTGCGTGTGTATGTATGTGTGTGTGTGTGTGTGTGTATGTGTGTGTTTGTGTGTGTGTGTGTATTCTCAACCTTTTTTTTCTCTTTTTGGTACATACCACAAACAAACATTCAACCCCCGTCCTCTCCCATCATTATGTAGTCCACGTAGCCGTAGGCTTAAGTGTTATTGTCCAGGGTTCTCTAGCACCCAACAGGTCTTTCATACAACTGGTTCGTTCTCCCTCTCCCCTGGGATTAAAGCCTTGCTCGGCTGACCGTTCCCGCGTCGATTGTGTCCGAGCTGGTGAAAGCTAGTACACGCATTGGCCACGACTCGAATCCTTTTGGTGGACTTCGCTTACGATTTGGAATATTGTCCTGGTTTTGCTTGGGAGTGGTGTTGATGAACATTGTTGTCGTTATTTTTGTTGTTGATGTTTTGCTTTTGTTTTTTTTTATTGCTGTGGGGTTTTTTTTCTCTTGTTTCATGTTTGTTTGTTTTTTGCTTTTGTTTGTTGTTTGTTTTTGCCGCAATTGTTATTGCTAAAGTTTGTGTTTTCGTTGGTTGGGGGTAGAAATAAGTCCATGAGAACAAAAGTTGTCTTGCTACTTTGCAAGTAAGTTGGAGAACAACAACTGGATTTTACATTTAAGAACTATTTGATACTGCTTTTTTTTCACCATATATATATATATATATATATATATTAATGATACGTTAGTTTTGACCAATATTTGATATAGACCACTCTTATTTCCAAAGACAGACAATTAAATCTTTGTAACTGGTCTTTGAATTGTTTCTTTTTCTACTGTAGCTGCTGCTTTTGATGTGGTAGCGACGGTTCTAACGGTTGTATTCGTTTTGATACTGGTAGTTTTTCTATAGATTTGGTTGTTGTTGAAATAAATTTAGTTCCTGTTTGTGGAGTAAACAGGGGTGTTGTTAAGGGGGGGGGGGGGGGCTACACCTGGAGGCTATCTCGCTTATGACTTGACCGAATTTTACCAAATTTTACACATATAACAAGCATAGTAAGGAGTCTTAAAGTCCACAATCAAATTTGAAAAAAAAGTTTCGTTTCCATGGATATGCCGCCATATTGGATTTTATTGACATGTCTTACATAATGAATACCGCACTTATCGCTCATGGAAATTGATTGTTTGTTTTTTTTGCATGCGTGTTCACAAACATTAGATCTAAAAATTTGGCTGTTGTTTTTTTCTTAATCGAATTAGAAAATTTTTAATGAATTTTTTCCTGAGGTAGCATTCAAGTTTGAGAAAAATCCGTGAAAATCCACACTCCAGACACCACAAACAAAAATCTATTCCATATATCAAAAATTCAACACACAAAATTTTAGTATTACCTCTTCTCTTCATTTTGTGAAAATTTCATGAAGATTGGATGAAAAATGGTGGAGTTATTCAAAAACGTATAGAGAAAAGTCGCATTTTGAGAAAAATAAAATACTGACTTTATGAGGAAATGGCGGTTACAAACATGCCCGCTATGGGAAAAAATACGGTTTGTGGGGGTTCTTATGCCATGAAATAGTTGTAGGAGAAGCTGAGGAAGCTCAAAATGCCTACAACTCAAATTCCATGATTTTGAGCCGAATTTTGATTCTGGGGGTGTAGCCCCCCCCCCCCCCTTAAAACGCCCAACGATACCCAGAATACTGTATTTTGAAGTGGAAACGTCAAACATTTATTATACACTCTTGTAAACAATGCAGCGTTATTGTTCTATGTCATATTTATGTGTACCAACTCGCTGTTGGGAGAGGGAGAGAGAGAGAGGGAGAGAGAGAGAGAGAGAGAGAGAGAGAGAGAGAGAGAGAGAGAGAGAGAGAGAGAGAGAGAGAAAGAGAGAGAGAGAGACAGACAGACAGACAGACAGACAGACAGACAGACAGACAGACAGACAGACAGACAGACAGAAGGTGAGAGAGAGAGGGGAGAGATATAGGCAGAAACTGTCAGACAGAGAGAGTCGATAGAGATAGAGATAGACAGAGAGAGAAAAAGAGATAGATAGATAGATAGGTAGATAGATAGATAGATAGATAGATAGATAGATAGATAGATAGATAGAGACAAGAGAGAGAAAGGGAGGGATAGGTAGTGGAAAGAATACGACTCAAAATGATAGTTTCCGTCTCTCAAGCTAACACAAGCACTGGCAAGGGAACTTTCCATTTTTTAGCTCTAAGGTAGCCATGAGCCGGATAAAGTAATTTACCGTGCTGACGTCTGTTGTGTATGGGTTTGTCTTTTCACCTTCCTCACATAAACTGTACGTTATAATGACACTTGGGGAAGATAATTTATTCTGTATACACAGAGTAAGAGATATATAAAAATGAAGGATAAAAGGGGCGAGGAGAACAGTTGGTCCCAAACCAAAACAGTTACGTATGAATATCAACCTTCTTAGAGGAGAAAGAAAAGCTGTTGATATAATCAAGATAACAACAACAACAACAACAACAACAATAATAATGATACTACTACTACTACTACTACTACTACTACTACTACTACTACTACTACTACTAATAATAATAATAATAATAATAATGATAATGATAATAATAATAGCATTGCTGTTGTTATTATTATTATTGTTATTGTTTTGTACCCGTGATCTTTGAGTCACATTTGTATCGTCGGTGATCCAATGGTTAGGCTAGTGAGCTCTTTAATCGTGAGGTTGCAGTTTAGAGATTCGAGGGGGGGCTCTCATGGCCTAGATGTTAAAGTGTTCGCCTTTCATTCAAAGGTCCCGGGTTCGAATCCGGATAGCGACGGAAAAATGTTTTTCTCTAAAATTGTCTCCTTTTACCTCCTTTCCTGCTCTCTAATTATTTTGTGTCGTCTGCTTTCATCTCCACTTTCTGCCCCCCCTCA
Organism: Aplysia californica; assembly: GCF_000002075.1. Classification (NCBI taxonomy): domain Eukaryota; kingdom Metazoa; phylum Mollusca; class Gastropoda; order Aplysiida; family Aplysiidae; genus Aplysia; species Aplysia californica. Next base: position 736,301 of record NW_004797417.1, read on the forward strand.
GTCACCTCTTTTGCCCCCTCTTCTGGGCTCCGGACTCTTTCTGCAGCCTTTCTACTGCTTCTCCTTGGCTCCTTCTTACTACTATCTTTCAGCCACACCTATGATCTTATGGTAGGTAAGATCCACAGCTAGCCTTTTCAGACAAGGGCGAAAAATCTCGGAGGTTCCGTGTGCAAGTGGCGCTCGTTAAAGATCCCTTGGTGGTCCAAAATCGATAAAAGTAGGCTTCAGCCGCCACCAGGGCAACATTCAAAATTTCCAGCCACAGACAGGGAAAGATTTTGTCAGTAAGTTAGTGTTTAGCGCTTTAAAAAGGAAGTTGAGATTGTTTCAAAATACCGCCACCTGGGCAAAATTCAAAATTTCCTACCAACTAAATGTTCGGCGTGTCCTGCGGGCTCATATGACTTTATGCAGTTGCGAGCGCCGTACAACACGTACCCAAAAACAACAGGAGGGAGGGGTGGGGGAGGGGGGGGCTATTCGAATCTATCAGGCCTGACGTCGTGTCCTTTAGGAAAATCACAATGCACGAATTTACCCCCACTTCATCCAGGTGGGAATTGGTACCCGGCCACAGACTATGAAAGATCTTGCCAGTAATTAGTAAGCTAAAAGCACTTTAAAAAGGCAGCTTGCACTGTTTGTTTCCCAGGAAGTTGAGATTGTTTCAGAATACTATTAGATACGCTGAAGTAATAATATAGATTGCAAAGTGCATCTACAGAGCTTGCTGTTGAGCGGTGATTTGAGCTATACAAATGCTATTTATTATTACTTAGAAAAGACACGTCGGCATCTCTTTATTATAAGTAATTGTTATCTTTTTAGCTTAAAATAATACAATGTTATTAACTATTATGAAATCAATATCTTCCAGCTGACTATATGTTATTACTTTATTCATTATCATAATCATTTCTCCAGAATCAGATGGACTTATCCAGAAAATAAAAATAAGATAGATCTTAGAATCCATACTATACCGTACGATTTGAAATTACTTCGACAGATCTCTGCTTAGCTGTTATGTTGATTCCACAGAACAGATGTGGTAGAAGGGGGTTGGTCTGAGGGGAAGAAATCAAGCTGGGTATGTGTCTTTTACTCTTGATAGTGCCAGTCCCTCACGCCCACCTGCCTCCTTAGCTTAAGATATGGTCCGGATAATGAGCTCGAGGAGGGGGGGGTGTGGTACATGGTAGCAACTGAAGCACTTAGGTGTGTTTGGAAATAGCCTCGAGATGTTGAGTTACCTCTGCAGCTGTGACGCGAGTGTTCCAACCAGGTTTGGCTTGAGAAAATTTGACATTTGAATCTGAACTTTTTCTTTTTGTTTGTTTGTTTGTTTGTTTAGTCGTTTTGACCTTCCCCTCAGTCTGTTGACTTGAGCAAGGCTGAGACCGTGGGACAGTAACAACGACTGTAATATGCGAATACCCGCACTTCGTCTTGATGGCATTTGTAAGGGTACCAGTACTCACTGGTTTTGTCTTTTTTCTGCTTATAATGATGACTGAAATTATACTCTTAATATACTTGTGACTGCACTAGTAACATTTTAAAATAAATTCTCTTTTTAAATTCTCATTGTGTCAACGTATAATCATTGTTGGCAGCAGACAGGTTCTGTCTTTCTAGCGCCTTTGCCTGGAAACTTTGACCAATTCTCTTGATATTTTTGTTGCTGTGTTCATCTTTAGCTCAGTTTATTTTTGCTCCAGGTGTCCAAAGGCGGGAACAATAATACATTTATTAAAAATTTTTGTATGTGTATAAATGAAAAGAAGAAAGCAACAACAACTACAACAACAACAACAACAACAACAACAACAAAGAAAAAGAATAAAGACTTAGCTGTATGGTAATTTGACAGAGCTCTATCGAAAATCGAGATGAAATACAACCTACCTCGTCTAGCTGTATTTGATTCCCCCAGGCTATGGCGTCGAAGTCGCTCTTCTCCGTGCAGACAAGGAGGAACAGGTAGTGCTGCCTTCGTGAAAAACTAGATCTAGTCTACGACAAATTGTGAAAATGTTAACAATATTATAACGACACCATCGAAATACCCACACAAATAACACTCAGATTCCCTCAGTTTACAATGGTTCGTTCCGATCATATTGGAAATAGTCGTTATAACGGTGAACCAATCTTTCAAATGGACTTTGGGTGATGCAAAGTGTATCCAGGTGTTGTCTTACCTTTTAACTTTAAAACAAAGAGAATCGGTTACGTATGCTAGAAGTATGGCAAAAAAACCCCACACCTTGGGGGATATTTTTAACAGGGAATACTAACCAGTGAGTGGGGGTTTGGCAGCTTAGAAATAATTGGTTTTTGGGTATCAGCTGTATACACAAAAAACCAGGAAAATAGTTCAGTTTGCAATAACATAATTATAATGATGGTAATAATAATAACGTAATAATAATAATAATAATTATAATGATAATTATAATGATATGATAATAATAATGGTAATGACAATAATAATAATAATAATAATAATAGTAATAATAATAATAATAATAATAATAATAATAATAATAATAATAATAATAATAACAATAATAATAATAATAATAAATCAAATAAGACAAGCCTCTGAAATAATAGCAAATCCAGCTATTTGCCTTTTGACTATCTTAACTGTGCACTACTAAAGTAGTCCTCGTTAGCAACCAAAGCTACCAAACCCATAAAGTAAATGACGTCGTGCAATATCCCAATTGGGATTTAATATGTGCGCAAGGGGGATATCATTTTTTGTTTGTTGTTGTTGTTGTTTTTTGTTTTGTTTTGTTGTTTTCTTGCTTGCATCACGTCTTAGTTGTGAATGCTCGTGCTTCCCACCCATGAATCACACCTCTCTCTGTGTTTCTCGGACGCGGACAGGTTCAAATGGTGCACAAGATTGGCGATGCTAAATGAAGTAAAAAATTGGGATAATAATAGTGGCTCCCGTCAGTAAACATTATACCGTTTTCTGGGTTTTCTAAATATTACTTCTATAGTTACATTTTTATACATATTAATTTATTTTTTCATTATATATATATATATATATAACTCCCTTCTATTATAAAAGCAGTAGGTAAGGAGAGGGCAGGTTCCCGTCTAATACTTTCTTTCGGAAAAATACCATGTATTTTGTTGTTTTGACCTTTCCCTCAGTCTGTTGACTTGAGCAAGGCTGAGACCTGGGAACAGGAACAACGACTGTAATATGCGAATACATGCACTTCGTCTTGAAGTCATTTGTAATAGTACCAGTAGTCACTGGTTTTGTCTTTTTTTCTGCTTATTATAATGATGATTGAAATTATATTCTTAATAGACTTGTGACTCCACTAGTAACATTTTAAAACAAATTCTCTTTTTAAATTCTTATTGTGTAAACGTATAATCATTGTTGGCAGCAGACAGGTTCTGTCTTTCTATAGGGCATTTGCCTCGAAACTTTGACAAACTCTCCTAATATTTTTGTTGCTGTGTTCATCTTTAGCTCAGTTTATTTCTGCTCCAGGTTTCCAAAGGCGGGAACAATAATATGTAAATTAAAATGTTTTGTATGTGTATAAATGAAAAGAAGAAAACAAAAACAACCAACACCAAAGAACCAGAATAAAGACTCAGCTTTACGGTAATTTGACCATGGCCTTTACTTGACTTTTGCGTGGACCCTGATACTTTGCTTTTTGTTCTTCGGACACTTATACTCCAGTCTTTGTATTGTAGTCCTGGCGAACAGTGTCTCTTATCTCCTTCACAGACATTAAGCTAAATAATTAATTTATCTGAACCAGCGAAAGGCAGTACTCTTTAGCGTATCAGATGCATTTGATGTCTAAACGTCTATGGAATTTTAAAATCAATATTCATTACATGTTCTTGTGTCAAAGAATTCACAATTTTGGTTTATTATTATTAATGATATTCATTGTGGCCGTGGAAAACCAGATTTGATCGGTTTTCTTGTAAATTAAAAAAAGAGAGTTGAATCCAGGACACAATGGAAAAACGAGTTCTCAAAGCAAATGCTGTTTCAATAATTCATCCTTCAAGATCTAAGGACTTTAATTGAAAATGTCTGTTAAAAATGTCTCTTTAAATTAATAATATTGGTCTTTTCAAATTTCTCAATAATATACAAGACTTACGCTTATCAGATCATCCAATTTCCCACTAACAATACACTAGAATTAAATTAGTTTGCCCGGGGATTTATATTCTGTTTGGAAGGAAACGAACTGGACATGACAAAGGAAAGGGAAAAGGAAAACAGCCAGAACAAAAAAGAATAATATGTTAGTGCCTCATTAGTTCTTAAACAATAGGCCTACACAGCTGTAAAAGGCTTAGCTGGAGGGCGCCACTGCACTACTTCCGAATTATAGAACCTATGTGCTCAGTAGGCCTACCTTGTTCTGAGAAAATTGACAGAAAAACATTATTTTCACATGTCAAGCTTTATCGAACGCAATTCTTTGACTACCTTGAAAACGACTCTGAAAAAATGTAACGATTTTGATAGAGCAGATAGATCATTTGGTTACTGAATTCATGATCTTAATAAACCAAAACGTCTGAAAATGTCAGGTAGAATTTTGCAATTCTGAGGTAGAGACTGGTAGGTCTTACCTATTTTCTTTTCCTTTGTTGTTTCCTCTGTCTAACTTCCCCCCTGCACTACATTGAAGGAATTTTGACGATGTGCTTCTCTTTACTTACACAGACAAAAGGTTTCACACATTGACGCCAGTTTTTTTTTCAATTTTTGTTTTTTCGTGAGGTATCTTGTCTTTAGAAATAGTCATCGAAAAAACCCAGCAAAGCAGTAAACCAACAATAAATGAAAATCCCGAGGGAAGATTGATTAAAAATTCAGCAAAAGCCCTCATTATAAGCTGGAAGAGTTACACCTCGGAACATAATATAATGCCCAGAAAACGATCTTTATCGACAAGTCCTTGGTCTTCTAATCTAAAAAAACAACAACCGAAACATGTTTTTCTGTGATCAAAGCTGCGAAAGCACAATAAAGGAAGGACAAACTCATCTTCATCTAACGAAGAATGTTTCCCACGTATGTGTGGAGAGAGAGAGAGAGGGAGGGAGGGGG
>NW_004797417.1:741978-743372 GCF_000002075.1 Aplysia californica
TTTGGTTGTTTTTTTTTGGGGGGGGGGATCGTTGAGAATAACAATTCCAAGGACATCCCAAAATAGCAATGCTTTTTTTTTTCGTTCTTGTATTTCAACAAGGTTTATGCAAACCGCTCTTAATAAGGCGCTTCGTCGATACCTTAAAGGGAGATAAGGGAGCTGCGAAAATGTGGTCCGTTCTATCAACAAACTGCACATTCAAAAATGGTAAAGAAGATCGTTTTCTTTGCTTAAGCACCCTGTCACCCAGGAGTTGAAAACGTCGTCTAAAGATTAAAAACCACCGTCATGGCGGATAATTCTGATACTGCTTGTTTGGTTGGTTATAATTTAGTCTTTTTTAAACGTTGCTGTTCCATTTCTATCTTTGTTTGTTTGTTATTTTTTTCTGTCCATTCTTTCTTTTTTTTTATCCCTTTCTTTCTTCCGTTCTTTCCCTTTCTTTCTTCCTTTCTTTCTTTCTTTTTTTCTTTCTTTCTTTCTAAAGTTTTATCCATTTCAGTTCATTAATTCTTCAGGTACGGAGGTAGGGTTTCTGCAACTACCTTGAATATGAATGGGTTATGCTCTCGTTGCTTGGAGTTTGAAACTAGTTTCCACATTTGTTTACGATTCATTTACTGCTATATAAAAATCAAAATAAAGATGGGAGTAAGCTACTCCTTCTGGTCTTAATGCCAAGAGAAAACGCAAAAAAAATGAAAAAATCTGATGGCTGCATTGGAAGGATGTTAGGATGTTATCTAACATCATAGCACGCTTCCAGTCAGGATGTGATAGATTGAGAGTCCACTGAGTGCCCCAAGATTGAAAATCACAAAACAATTCCAGAACCGCGCCCATCTTCAAGAGTATATCTCTAGGCAGGACGTCTGACAACTCAATATTTGTGTAGTTTTCTCCTCTTCCATCCCAATTCCACTAGCTTTGTCTTTATCTTTATGTGGTCAGTTCTCCTATGTCAATGAAAACTGAAGGAGTTAATTAACACTACCACTAATGATGTTTACCACAGTGCAGAAACATTATCCTCTCCTCTCTTGTTGACGTTATCTCAAACGCACCAGGTAGTCATACTTTGAAAGACCAACAAGGGAGGAAGCTGTGTCAACCCCCCCCCCCCCCCCCATGTATTTCTCTCTATTTCTCTTTTTCTCTCTCTCCTTCTCTTTCTCTCTATCTATCTCTCTACCTATCTATCTATCTATCTATTTATCTATCTATCCATCGATCCATCTATCTATCTATCTATCTCTGATTCTTTCTCTCCATCTTACTGTTCCTCGATCTCTCTTTAAATCACACGCGCACAAAGACCAAAAAATATTCATACACACATAAACACACACACACACACACACACACACACACACACACACACACACACACAC
>NW_004797417.1:743855-744981 GCF_000002075.1 Aplysia californica
GGGGGGGGAGGGGGGTTGGGTGTCCCTCTCTCATTCCAGCCCATCGCTAAACAAGATTACCCATGTACCTTTATCCACAAAGTGGATTTTTCTTCTTAACTGCACTTACTCTCACGTAAGGAAACCTAGTGCAACCGAGACCGTGAAAACCCAATAACACCCGAGATCGGAAGTGCATACGGGTAACAACAATATGCAGATTAGTTGTGTAGATAATCGCAGCTGTCTATTTAGCGGCACCGCTGGAGAAAGCACAGCTGATGGACACAGAAACGAACGGTCCCCAGCACTAATCGCCTGGATAAGTCAGAGTGTACACGCACCTGCAGTACAATAAATCCCAATCCGAGGCCTTAGATCAACGTTAAACGTCTTGGGCAGTATTTGCCATTGAATAATGGTATGTTGGATACTTTCAAACTAAATTCCAAGAAACAGAATGAGCGTCAGAGTGACAAATAAAAGCATTAAAAAAATCTAAAATAACGTATTTGAGAATCGCAAAGCATTTGAACGTAAGACGTGGGGACTCTTTCTTCCTGTCATTGTCCTGAACTACGAATTTCTATAACCTCAGTACCTAATTTTGAGAAATTTGACGTCTAAAGTTTTGAATTTCACAACATGTCAAGCGTTTCCGAATGCAATTCTTTGAATATCTTGATAACAACTCCGATTAATCTTACGATTTTGATTGAGCAGAAAAAACATCTGGTTTCTAACCACGTGGTCTTAGTAACTCAAAACAGCCTAAAATGTCAGATAGAACTTTGTAAATTCTAACTTAGCGAAATGTCAAATTAGATCAAACACATGTAGATTAATGGTCTACTTTGTGACACTTTGTCCACAACAAACCCATTCCGTACATGTACTCTTACTAGATTATGCTTCTTTCTTCTGAACCAAAATTAAATGAGTAATTAAATGAAACAAACTATCTGAAAAAGAGAGAAAAAAGAAGAACAAAATCAACAGAAACCTGTCAGCTGAGATGGTCTGTCCTAGAAAGTCGACGGTAATTACGAAATAAAGGGCACTGTGCTGATATGACTCGTCTGTCTGTCTGATATATTTTTTCCTTTTGAAGTGTTAACATCTTTGTCCCCCCCCCTTCCTCTCCCCC
>NW_004797417.1:745088-749668 GCF_000002075.1 Aplysia californica
ACACGCACACACACACACACACACACACACACACACACACACACTAATATATAATCGGCCTTCCAAATCTCCGCTGCCTCCTCTTGATTTCCCTTTTATTCCTCATGATCCCCCTGTTCCCCTTCCACTCATCGGCCTCTCCTCCGTCCGGCTTCAGCTCTTGGCTCCAAATGTTCGACCGGAAGGTCTAGCCCATCCTGTAAAAAGAGCAGCACTCAAGCACATTCAATTCCCAGTGATGTATTGTTCAATAATTTTTGCTGTGGGGAACATCATTCGATGGCTTATAGTACAAGAAAATCTGGATTCCCTGTTTGGGAAGAATATTGAACCGGTTCAGTTACATCATAATGCAGTTACCTCTCAGTTATTTTATGTCCTCGCCTTGTTTTATTTCGAAATCTCCGAGATAGGGCGAATAAACCAAAGGCGAATAAATAAAGAAAGGAAGAAAGTGAGAAAGAAAGAAAACTAAAAAAAGAAAGAAAGAAAGAAAGAAAGAAAACAGACGGACAGACAATCAAAAAGGAGAAAATAATACCAGCGCTTCTGCTTTTCACCTTTTCTTTCCATTTAAAGAAATTATGCTATTTTATGGCGCCTACTACTAGGCATATTTCGGTGCGTCCTACCCATGCACTTGTTTCCCAACCCAGCTGTAGCTTCATTGAAATACCAAATGCAGATCATATAGTTGAAAAAGCAGATAAGACGGAGGTCTTTTATTCGAACGAGAAAAGAGCAGCGATACTCACCGTGAAAATTAATTACCCCCATCTCCTCTCAGAAAGCAAAGTGAACAGAAAAAACCCTAAACAATAATAAGAAGCCACTTTCTGCATGCAATTTCTTTATTGAAAACAGAATGAACAAAGTCGATGGAATCAAAGCATAGACACATTAAAAAATCAACCTTTATCAAAAGCAATTTCTTATTATATGGAAAACCGCTTCTATAAATACAGCATTGTATTCAGGGTTCATATGACAACACATTTGTTCTGAAACAGCGTATACAATGAGTTGGACGATGATTATTTTTGTGGATATTCCATTTCGATTTGTTGAAGATTAAGATTGATATCCAATCTGATTGCTCCTGGTTTATTAGATTTATTGTTATTTTAAAGGAATTGGATTTCCTGCCTGATTTCTCGAGAAATGTGTGATCTTTTCGATGCGGTGCTGCTCAGTGGAGGAAAATATCAAACACAATGAGGCCTTAGATCAAACTAAAACAACTTCCGAATTGTTATCTTCTATCTGATCATCTCTTTCTTCTTGGATCGGCGTCTTCTGTCTGGCGGTTATACCGGTTACATACCGCAGATTCGATCGGATTGGATCGGATCGGGTCTAGTCGGAACGATTAGTGGCAGCTATATTCCACACAACAAATAAATCATATCCTATTGTTATTTTTAAATTTGACTAGACTTGATTTGACCGCGCACGGTGTTATTGAACACAAAACTTATCGTTCACTACACAGCCATTTCCTACAAACTGCTTCATCAAGTACCGGCTGCTGCATATCGGGGTTGTTGTGTTGAGAAGTTGTTGAATCCTACAAATATGGGACATGTCGATAGCTTTCTAGATCTTTCAGAATCAGCTTCTCCTAATCTACACTGTCCATCACCGCATTCCGCCGTGCACACGTCGTACACCCACGATCTTTTGACCCGGGACCTTGAAAAACAAACGCTTTGTTTTTATTAATTAATTTCACGATCTAATTCAGTCCAATTGTGCGACTATTGTAGCGAGTGGCAATCCTAAAGAATAATGGTCTGAATTGTGTACACAATTGCACTTGCAAAAAACAATGAGTTCAATGAGGTCAAAGATAGAACTCAGGTAACTTCCATCTTCTTTTCTTCGTCTAAGAATCTCAATATCATTTCTTTCAACTTGGTGCCATAGCGAGAAATTGAGAGCCCCCCCCCCCCCGAAAAAACCACCGTAAAGTAATAAAGCTTCTGTCTCCTTTGGTCCTTTAGCTTTGACAGGTGAAATTATGATAGCCGACGTCTGTGGCGTAAGGGCTTGGCTCCTTGACTTATACGCAAAATCGCATGAAATAGACTCCTACGTGTGAAAGATAATAACACATTTATTATGATAATATCCAGTATAGAATTGCTGTTTTTCATCTTGAGGTCTATCACACACTAACCAAGATGGACCTGATTTGTTGGGTAGAAGCAGACACCTTCCTAATTGACCTAAATAGTGTCGTTAGACGAGTTGAACATTTATAAATAATACAAACAGAAATTGAATAGTGAAACTTCAGTAACGGTGTTTTTCTCTGGTGCATCCTTTGTTCGCTTTGTGAGATGAATTATGTTATAGAGTGCCCTCCAAACCCTGCCTAGCACGCGTAAAGAGTGATTTCGAAAATGTATTAAAGATCAGAAGAATTTCTCTAGAATGATGTTATCTAAACATATTATTATATTTGGGAAATCCCGCCACTTTCACCGCCAAAAATCTCGGAACCACTTAACTTTCGAATTTGAAAAAAAAATAACGGGGATTCAGAATTATTTAAAGGGTGCACAGTTTTACTGAGGAGTCTAAAGTCACTGTAGTTTAAATTTTAGTTTTTCATAAGTTTCATTTAGATCTAATCTTGGGAAATTCCGTCTTCTAAGACGCCATTGTAAACAAGTGAAAGCTTCCGTTAAAAAAAAGTGCGCGCACTGATCCCACAATGACTTGACCATCGATTCTTTTGAGTCTCTTCATCGAACGGGAAACTCAGCTATTATATATTTGGCAACTTGGAAACACACGTGTCACTTTTCCCATAAAACAGCGACAGCTACAGAGTTGAAAGTTGGCAAGTACCTGCAAAAAGATAGATAGGTCCCCATGATGGAGGCCGATTTTTTATTTATTCATTTCCTGAATTTAAAAATAAAATAAAATTGACAAACAGTTCCCGTCCTTATTTGGCCTTTGTGACTATTCTACTGAGAAACAAAACAAATCTGCGTAGCTGTCGGAAGTGATATTTCACGAGGCGCATTTTGTTTTGAGAGTATAGACCTAGACCTTCTAATGTTTTGCTCTTAGGATTTATTGCTCCACCCCGGTTGAGTGCAAAAATATAGTTAGTAGGCCAATGATCTTCAGTTGATGTTAATGAACCGATCATTCCTTTAACAGAAAGGGGGCCCAGCTAGTATTATTATATTTGGTAAAATTCCTCCTTAGGAGACTTGAATCTCCAGCTGGTAAACGGTACATTTATACTCTCTTCAAAGACTCCCCCCCCCCCCGCCCTACCTACTCAAAGAAAAAGGGGGTGGAGTAACATCGCTCGAAATTAAATGTGAAAAGATCAAGCAAGTGTCAGACTACAAGTATTTGGGTGTTACAATAGACAACAAACTCAACTGGCCTGTCCACATTTCTCTCCTGCATAAAAAGTGAACTAAAGACTATTTTAAGGATGCTTAAGTATTTTAAAGGTGATAAAACATGGATGTGCATATTTTACCATTCAAACATAGAAAGTATGATCAATTTTTGAATAACAGCATGGGCCGGGAACACAAGACAACAAGATAAAGAAAAATTAAATCGACTAATGCGGAAAGCATGTACAATTTCAACATCTACATTCCCATACTTGGAGGAACTGTACTTAACAGCTTGCACTAAAAAAAATTAATTCCATCTTTTTAGACAACAAACATCCCTTGCTCTCTCAAATAAAAACATCAGTCAGAAGTAAAAGACAAAGGCTTCTGATCTGTAACAAAGAAAGATATAGAAGATCGATCTTCTATCAAAATGCTTCCATCTTAACCATCTCTTATAAGTATACAATGTACTTACGACATTAGAGTATGCATCATTTAACATTGAGTGTGTATCTACCATAAGATTATTATCGTTTATATTGTTGCTCATTTATATTATGCATGTGATTGTAAGTCTACGTGTGTGTGCATGTGTACGTGTGTGTTTGTATGTGTGTGTGTGTGTGTGTGTGTGTGTGTGTGTACACGTGGTGAAACACCAAACCAATGTGCCAGGATCTGGACAATAAAGAAGTATTTTATCTCATCTTATTTTATTATAATATTATGTCGTTTGTGCCGTTTGAAAACTGACCCTTTCTTTTATAAACAACTCCCTCACCCCTCTTTAACCAAAAACAATCACTTATTGATGGAAAATGCCCTTACAAAGACTTTTCGATTCATTTTGATCTTAGACCTGAAATATTAAGATAGTAACGGTTGTCAACACAAGTGGTCAGACACTGGGATATTTTAAAAATTATGATTTGCTTTTTTTCAAACAAGAAGAAGTTTATTTTCATTATTCTGCAGAGGGATACAAGGGTAATCTCCTTATTTCGCTTGAGGAAACTTTGCCATGAACACAGTTAACCTTTTTCTTTTTAAGTACAAATTGGGAAATCCCCCTCCCCTCCCCCAAACCATTTTCCACATGATAGTGACCAGTAGAGATGTTACAGAATCATAATGAGACTCGCTTTTAAGTCGTGTTTTCTGTTTATTCTTTTCTTTTTTTTATTACTTAAAAAAAAAAAAATG
>NW_004797417.1:751401-765679 GCF_000002075.1 Aplysia californica
CGGTGGCTTTGGCATAAAATATTGGCACACAGCACTTTTATATACGATATATTTCACAACAATTTTGATAGTTGCACGGCATGTGCTGTGCAGATGGTTTGCATGTTGCCCCACAACCCACAAGGAAGGGATGGGAGTGTGTCAAAGGGGCGGTGAGGGGGTGTGGGGTGGGGAGCTGGACACTTAAAACATGTTTTGGACAGGGTGTAAAAATAGACCGATAAATAAGTAGAGACTAACAGTCATAGGCAGACCGAGGGAGAACCGGTGAGAAAGAGATATCGAGAGGAAGATAACGAAAGGAGCAGACAAAGAGAGGACGACACACACACATACACGCACATTCACATACACACACACACACATGCACACACACACACACACACACACACACACATATATACACACATACAGATAAAGGGAAATGGAAACTGAGGGCGAGAGAAACACAGATACGTATAAAGAGAGAGAAGCAGAAACAGACACGGAGAGAAGAAAAAAAAGAGAGAGAGAGAGAGAAAGAGAGAGAGAGAGAGTGAGTGAGAGAAAGAGAGAGAGAAAGAGAGAGAGAGAGAGAGAGAGAGAGAGAGAGAGAGAGAGAGAGAGAGAAAGAGAGAGAGTCCTCGAATATTCCATTAGAGCAGGCATTTCGCAATCTGTAAATCAGCGTGCTTATTTGGCAGGTTCCTTTCCCAGAACACCCTTAAAGCAAATTTCTGTGATCATTTTAACAGCTGTATGATAATCGTGTAATGCTTATAATGACTTTAACGACTTTGAAGAACCGGTTCACATATTGGGAGCCAAATTCCGAGACGGCCAGCCTAAGATTTGCCCAATTTGTCTTTTGGTTTAGAGACAGCTTAATCCAATGTCTGGCTGGTACGTCAGAGGAATGTAGACACTGTCAATGCGATCCGGTTTTGTTGTTGTTGCTGTTGTTGTTGTTGTTGATGTTGCTGTTTTTCTGGATGGGCGTGGAGGGGTGGGTTTTTTAAAAACCCTTTTGGTTTTGAGTACCTCTCTTGGACTGTGTCGACCTTTCTTGAATTATTGTAACGTCCCTTTTCCCGCCACTGTTTTGCCTTGTCAATATGTGTTTGAGAGACGTCCTCTTTTTCGTGGTTGTGCGTTTATCTGGATAACATTATTTTGTATTCACTGCTCACTGTAGACTTGGTGTGATAAAAGTCTCCTATTAGTACTCTCTCTCTCTCTCTCTCTCTCTCTCTCTCTCTCTCTCTCTCTCTCTCTCTCTCTCTCTCTCTCTCTCTCTCACACACACACACACACACACACACACACACACACACACACACAAAATGAATCTTCTCTGCGGTGTGACTTAATTTCTCTATGGAAACATGATGTCTTTATAACAATGCACAACATTCTAAAATATCAACACGAATACGATAAAAGTACAGTGTTTCTGTTAAGATTGTGTGCGTAGAGTAAACTTGTAGCGGAGCAAAGGGAGGCAGAGTGAACGGGTGTGGGACAGTTCAATACCCAGCTTTGAGGGAGGAGGAAGGGCCATATATGATTAGATGTTTTGGGTATATAGTAAGCTTAATATAACTTTTACCCTCCGTTTCTAATCTGACGAAATTTTATACGCGAGAGAAATGAGTGCTATATTCTCTATGCCTTCACAAATAGTCTATCACATGCCACCCGGGAAACTCCCATCTGTCATTTTCTGTGCAATGTCTTATCTTTCTGGTTTCGATGGGTTTTTTCCAATGCATAGAATATTGCACTTTAAATGACAATGTGCTGCTTAAAAACAGCTTTCAAAACCATTTAAATTAGGCCTATGACTATGTATTTTTCAGGAATGTGTTACTTTTAAAAAATATAAACGCATCTTGTTACACGCAAGCCATGGTCGAGCCATATTTCCTTCCTTCATGCTGTAGTCAGTTCTGCAGTGGGTTTTTAAAAATTTTGTTTATATCTTTTTATAGGTAAGTGTTTAACGCCCCCATCGGAACAATCTGGATCGTTTAGGAGGCGGGGTTCGATCCTGCCTTTCAGGGTCAACCCAGGCTGAGAGGATGCAGCGTCCCAAAAGAGAAAACTGGATATGTTTTCGCCAAAAAAAATGTTCCTCACTTGAGAATTGACCCCAAATCTCTTACATGAGGCGGCGAAACGTATAACCGCTACACCATAGTAGCAATGTCTCATAAAAGATATGAGCCATTTGATTTGGAGAATGACAGTTTGAGAATATAATTAAAGACTGACAACTGAATTCCAATGTTTTATGCCCCTACTACACACCATAGGTCTGCAGGTGGCTGGTGGGTGCCCTGGTGTAGTTTGCTCCTTCTTTCTTATTAAACGTTTATTGTTTTTATCTCTTCTCCTTCTTTTTGTGAGTGTAAATGTCTTGTAACGCCTGTAATCTTCGGCACTTAGATGACCAAATTATGTTGCAAGCGCCGTAAATTTCTTACTAAAACCAAACCCCCCCCCCCAAAACCCCCACATTTATTATATTAGTCAGTTCATAGGAGGTGAATTGCTTCACCATGCCTGTGAGGGCCAGTCCGGACTGTGCGTGGGGAATACCACATTTGAATGGAAAGGCGAAAGTACTGCATAAAATATCGCCTACCCGTAGGACTTGAAATTACGTGATTTGTGTTGACGAAAAAGGTGTAAATCTAGCCATTAAATCACACTCGCGCTGGTGATCACAGGTCTGTCGCCAGGAACAGTAAACATGTCCCGTACCAACACTGATTGATGGGATCTTTATTGCTTGCTCTTATTCTTTCCGAAATAGTTTCCTCTCAGCGGAAAGTCCCCACAGGCACAAAATGCCCACCCACGAAATGCCCTACATAAAACGAAACGAGATAATACCATTCCAATTTTTAAATCCATAATCCCTCTTAGAGATGTTCGTGCGCCTGAGGTCAGCCCGAAGAGTGCAAAATAATAATATTCCCTTCCAGGACTTTCGTAATTTATACTATTGTGATTCAGAAATAGCGTCAAATTCGTTAACTGACAACATAGAGTGTGTAACCGCATTTTGCATCTAAAGCAAAAAAAAAAAAAAGAAGAAATCTTCATATTATCATTCCAAGTAAAGATTGGTTTCGGTAATGGAGCTAAGCAAGCGTCGGTGTAAAATGATATTATGGTAGTTTATGGTCGCGGACATTTTTTTTCGCTCTTTCCATCATAGTGGCAGTCCAAGGCCATGTCACTTTTGTAAGTTTTAAATTTGAAACAATCAGAAATTGATAATTACTCTAAAAGACAATAGTCTGTTCCGTAAAATAAAAATAAGCATGGTTCGTCAATATACTACAGATGTTCGTTGCCATTTCGTTTAGTATTAGTACGACAACCTTATAATCTATCTATCTATCTATCTATCTATCTATCTATCTATCTATCTATCTATCTATCCATCTATCTATCTATCTATCTATCTATCTATGAACTCTTAGAAGTTGTGAGTCTGTTCCCTGCTTTATTGCAGCAAGATTAGTTTGAAACGAGAATGCGTTAGCATTTTCAGCACATAAAAGATACATTTCAAGTTACAAGTAAGTAATACCCACCATAATCTAAAAATCGAATGAATATTTGATAGAAATATAAAGAAATAGTTGCAGTCCACGTAAATAGATATGTATGAGAAACGGAAAAAAGAATAGTGCAGTTACAAGTCAGTTGATGTGCGTTCTACCAAACGTTAATAGGTATGCCAAATATATACTGAGGTGCAAAAAAACCCGCGATTTTTATTACAACACATAACAATGATTGGCAAAATGCAACCCATAGGTTTCAAGTTATTTGTTGTGTTTATTAGCTGAAACTTTGCACATTTCTTGAGTGATATAGCTGACATGAACGGAGGGTCCAACACATTCATCTGAGCTCAAGTTGACCTTGACCTTGGTGTTCAAACTTTGTAACGCAAATGGATGGCCTCCACGTGCTGCGATACAGTGAGGCATCTTCTGTTCATAGAGTTAATCAAACGGTTGATCTGGCCATTTTGGATGCCACCCGAAGATCTGGATGATGGCTGCTATCAACTGGACTGCTGTTCGAGGCCGTTGCTGCATCTGGTTAAGCTGTCTTTGAATCACGTACCACAAATGTTCAATAGGGTTCAAGTCAGGTGAGCGAGGTGGGTGTGCCAATAAATTGACATTGTTCTGAGCCAAGAAGTTCTGGGTAGCACGTGCGGTATGTGGTCGTGCGTTGTCTTGTTGATACAGGAAGTTAGGATGCCTCTGTAGAAAGGGCACCACATGAGGTGCCAAGACTTGTGCATTGTAGCGCTGAGCCGTGACGCCGTTTCCACGTCCTGAACCAATGTTCTGGAAGATGACAGGTCCCACTCTATGATTCAACGCCATGGTTCCCCACGTCATCATGCTCTCGCCTCCCCAGGGGTCCCGCTCTAGAATGTTGTTGTTGTCACAGCGAGTCGTGTCTCTATGCCACACACGGACATGGCCATTCGCTGGATCGACGCAGAACCTGCTTTCATCACTGAAGAGGACTCTCATTCACTTTGTGCTCCGCCAGTTGACATGCGCCTGCGCCCACTGTAGCCGTTTCTGTGGATGCCTTGGTGTTTGGACAGCTCCCTGGTAAAGACACCTGCAGTGAAGACCAGTAGTCGCTAACCTCCGTGACACAGTCCAGCGGTTAAGTTGGCTTCCAGTCGTTCCCATGCTTGTTCTTGCAGTCTCTGCAGCCGGCAGAAACGGATCGCAGCGGTGCTGACGAACGATGACACGATCATGGGCCGCCAGGGTCGAAGGCTGACTTGTTTGACAGGGTAATCAAAGTGAAATGGGACCAGATATGGCCTGTAGATATCACACAAGAATCTTACTCGAGGCGGCGACTCTGAGTTGTGAATGAAAACAAATCCGGAATTCATTTTGTATGTTCAACCGCCAAAATAATCGGGAAAGTATCTTATTAAATATCAGTTCCAACTAAAATTAAATTTAACTTTAGATGTGAACACATATACACAAAGCAAAGAAACAGAGCTATCAGTACTAGATCTGTATGTTATAGATCTACCAGTGAGTCTAACTCTTTGGTAGAACATGACAATTATCATTTTTTTAAATTTCACATTTGGCTGTTTTGTTAGCCTTTCGCGGCCAGGAGCTGGTGTCATAATCGAGGTCACGATCTGATTATAGGACAGTAAAAAGTCGAGAAAAAACCCCAAGCACAAGCAGCAGTCAAGAGATTACTAGGAGTTAGTTCCCCTCACATTTGTGAGGTAGACTCGACCAGTGTTAGTTAGCCCTACATAATCAGGGCTTGTGATTGATTATAACTGTGGCCCTAAAGGGGTGAACAGGGTATATGTGGCAATGAAACAGCTTTGACTACTATGCACATGTTCCCTTCAACGCTATTGGTAGACTCTTCCAGCCTCACTTTAAGCTTACTTAATCAAAGCTTGCGACTGCCTTTGGAGTGGCCCGAGAGGGGTGAGGAGGCTATTTCTGTGGCCGTGAAACCGTTTTGAATGTTAGGTATACTGTTCAGTGTTGATTACGAACGTTTTTTTACATTTAATTTAAGAGGTTTACGTTTATGTATGAATTTGACAGCGACAATGTTTCAAAATTAGGAAGGGAAGCAATGATTACTTATTTATATAGACGCTTTGCCCCTGTGGGCCGCAGTTGTCACCCTTGGTCTTCCGCTTCTTGGTCGATCTGCTGTGGTCGATGTCGCTTGTAATCGGTTCCGAAGGTAATGAATGGTGCTTGGGTGGACACCAAAAACCTGGGACACCTGTTCCACCGACTCACCGGCCGCCAGTCGTCCGACAGCTCTTTCCCTTGACAACCTTGGCAAGTCTGTAGCTCGTCTCTTTGGATATGAATGCAACATAATTTCGAGGCGCGGATTTTATAGGCATGCGCCCAGGAGAGTGAGCATAAACTCACCACTGACAAAAAGTTGCAAGTGGGTCGCAGTGTTGAGTGATGACTCGTGAGTTGTGTATTGCTTACGCGGCCAATGACATCTTTGCGATACTCAAAAATGCTCAATCAAGATGCCCGAGGCAAGTGTTGAGTGATACGAGTTCATATCTCACGACTATGAACTCAGCATTGGGAGATTACAACAACATAAAAAATTCGCGTTTTTTTGCACCTCACTTTATTTTTGGCAGCTGTGTCGTTTCATTCTGGGAAGACATTTTAATATGTCTTGAAAATAGTAATTAAGGAAGAGTAAATCATGTAAGAGATTGTTACTTCGACACAGCATTTAAAAACTCGATGTGTGTGACGGTAAAGCACCTATTTGCTGCACTACAGACGCCAGTCGTCTTGAAAATGGTAAGGCATTAAAGAAAAGACTTCGAGAATCAACTGAAAGGCCCGCCGGTCCAAAAAAAGATTATGTCCTACAAAAACTCGGAACATTGGTGTATCTTGGTGATATCAGGAGCTCGTAAAAATAATGAAATCGAAAAAACCTTAATTTGATCTCTATTTCTTATTTTTGACTCAACACCTTTTATTTCCCATCAATTTAAAACGTATTTCTTTCTTAAATTGGCCGTTAAAATTTTTTTTCAATAATTACAGAAAAATTGTAAATGTGCAGTTTCCATAGACTTTCAAGCTCTCAATACTCCAAACCATTTTCATGCTAATTTTTCCTCTGATGCCAGGTGCCCCCCCCCCCCCCCCAAA
Source organism: Aplysia californica (assembly GCF_000002075.1). Lineage (NCBI taxonomy): Eukaryota > Metazoa > Mollusca > Gastropoda > Aplysiida > Aplysiidae > Aplysia > Aplysia californica. The sequence continues at coordinate 758,127 of NW_004797417.1, forward strand.
CACCTTTTCTACGGCAAATATCTCTACTTCTTATAAAGACAGATGAGTATTTTTTCATCAATATCAAGCCATATTAATAAGATTTAAACAACATCAACAAGTCTACACTGTGCCTAAAATTGTCGAGCACCTGATTTCACTTAGATGCGCGACACATTTCTTTTAAGGATGGACACTCTCAACAACGTTCATGGTCAGTTTCATTATTTGCTTGCTTGAAGACTGGATCATGTATGACCATTATATTTTCCATTGGTGCTTTCTATTGTGGAGGGAGGTGCCCAATCAATTTCTGTCGCAAGACTGGCCGGAAATCTTTCTGGCCTCATGGTGAAGACGTAAGATGGATGGGACTCTACTCGTTGACGTTAATCAATACCCCGATCCTTGATACCTGAGAAAAAGACGTTACTTCCATTTGATAGCCACAGTGTGTCGTTTTCACCCAAAGTATTTCGTTAATTAACTAATTTTTAAAAAGATAAAGTAACTTGGTTTTTTCTTGGGACTTGTGCCAATATGTATAAAACTTGTGTATATCAAAACTGAGTAATTATAGTGAGTATTTTGGTGTTTTTTTCTTTATTTTGTCTTTGCTTGTTTGTGGTAAACCTAAAACACAGGGTAATTTTGGTTTCTACCTGACCACAATATTCCTGTCTACGGTGCCACGTTTCTATTATTTTGATTATCAGGCTTCAAATGAATATTGTGGTGCAATCAGGCGCTCGTCAGATTTTGGCATGCGGCGTGGAGATATTGATATCTTCTAAAAGCGTGTTCGTTTGTCTTGTCTTTGATGAAAAAAAACCCCATTTATCTTCAACAGAAGTTGAGATATATGTCGAAATGAAGCAGGCGAGGTCATTTGGTTTCAGAAGTAGAATTCGAGAGAAAATGGCGTCAAAGTTTGGCGACTTCCAAAGCTTAAGAGTAACTGTAACTGTAACTTTACGTTTTTATTGCCCTTAAATTTTAATTTTCAATAAAAAGCCACCCGACAATGTATTTTTATATGGACATAAAAGGTGCTGAGCCAAAAAATAAAAATTCCTTTAAAATTTCTCAATGGGAAAAGAAATATGATTTCACCACGATGCCTCACATTTAGTATCTGGTCGTTGAGACGTTTTTTCGTTCTCAACATGCGTATACTCTGACAGACAGAGTCGAAGCCCGCTACATAAGTGATCAAAATTTTGCCTATGGATGTGAAGTACAGTTACATATTTAATATAAGAAATATCCTATCTGCTTCATGAGAAATATTGTGGCAGTAGAGCTCAATAGCTGTAAACAGTTACTCGAATTCAACGCTGCCCTAACAGCCAGAGATTAATACTAATAGAGAATAATACCCACAGACCCTCTTGCACATCATTATCCTTCCCAAGTCGCCCTAGATTGCCTGTCACTCTTAACAAACAGTTACAACAAAATGTTCACCTCACTGACTTACTATCGATCAGACCTTCGAAAAACTAGCCAAAAGTCCGCTTGCAGTCTCTCTAATGAGGCTTTGCTTTGTGATTACGATTATGCTTGCTTTTTATTCGTCTGGAAGCGAAATGGGCAAATCGTCCATTAACGTCTTGTGGGATCATATTTATTTTGGAGTTCCTTAAAGATTAGCTTGTCTGCTTGTTGGACTGGTTCTTCGTCAGGTGTTTCCTTCTGGCGCTCTCATGCGTGGGAGTGATTTTCTTTTCCATCTCTCTCTCTCTCTCTCTCTCTCTCTCTCTCTCTCTCTCTCTCTCTTTCTCTCTCTCTCTCTCTCGCTCCCTCTCCCTCTCCCTCTCTATCTATCTTTATATAATATATAATGTACACCTAATATTATATATATTTCTTTGTGTTACTTTCTTTCTCTATAACTTCCTATCGCCCCCTTTCTCTCTTTTCCCTTTCTCTCTCTCTTCTCCCTTTCTCTCTCTCTATCTCTCTCTCTCTATCTATCCTTCTCTCTCTCCCCCCCCTCTCTCTCTGGCCTTTTAACCATATCATTTTCATCTTTCTTTTCCTGTTCACATCTTCTCCTTTCTTTCTCTGTTTGCGCTGCATATACCTTTATCTCTTTCTCTGGCCCCTTCTTTCTCTAAGTACCATCTTTCCTATACATCAAAAGTCGTCTTGTTTAGTCTCAGCTCTTTATGGAGTCAATAAATATTAGACAACTGGGTCAACAGATTTCACGTTACAAGGGGGACAGTTCCAACAAATTAGAATTAAAATGTTGTTTTTAAAATGCCTTTGAAGTCAAACTTTCTTGTAAGTTAACCTCTTCACTGCTGAGTAGACGTATGTTATGGCATGTATTCTCCACTCATATTGTTTCATCTGGTTGACAAAAGAAGTCTTAGTTGTTTTAGTTACATCTTGTGATTTTGGTTATTCTGAAACAATTCTCTGTGTTTAAAGATTTCTTGAATTAACATTTTATCTTGTCAGTACAGATGATGATGGAAACTTTTCAGCAGTGAAAGGGTTAAATAAAACCACGTTTCACTGATGTGTGTTTTGTCAAATGGATATACACTGTAAAAGGGCGTAGTAGTAAAGATGAATGAAAATGATATTGTCTACTAAAAGCTTTGCAAACAAACAAAGAAGGAACTGTGAAAAAGACAGATATATAAAAGTGGTGATATGCGTGTGTGTGCGTGTGCGTGTGTGTGTGTGTGTGTGTGTGTGTGTGTGTGTTTGTGTGTGTGTGTGTTTGTGTGTGTTTTTATGTGCGTGTGTGCGTGTGCGTTTGTATGTGTGTGTGTGTGTGTGTGTGTGTGTGTGTGAGAGAGAGAGAGAGAGAGGGGGGAAAGGTGGGGGAGAGAGTTGGAGGAGGGGTACAGGATAAACGTTGCCATTTTAAAACAGACAAGCTATTTATTCTGTCTTGGCCTCAGTCTGAAATTCTTCCAGATGTCTGCAATGTTAATTTTCTCTGGGATAATCACTTCCATTTTAGAAGACGAAGCTTGAAATTTAGATAAGATTTGTAAGTTGGACAGGAAACAACAAAAAAACAAAAACAAAGAAAAATGCAAATTAGCATTTTTACGACACAAAAAAAGAAAAGCTTTGATCGTCTTTGTCCCTTCCATTGATGAGTTGGACCCCCGTCTGTAGAAACGATCGTGATGTTCTAATGTATCTCCATCGATTTTCTACACGCAAAATTTCTTTTGGCGTGCTTTACCATTTTTAGCTCAGAATGTCACTGTTGGTTCGATAACAAGACACTTGACTTTTTTCTCTGTAGTTACGTTTTTCATACCTAACATGTGTTATTTTTACCTTTTTGGGGAATTTCCTGTAACATTTCTCCAATCTGGGACAATTAATAACAACATTAAATGGGGAAATCAGCAGCCAAGGGGTAATAATATTATTATCGCCCTGATTTTTTAAAAGTTGATCTTGTCAGCTGTCGACACGTTTTTCGCTGAAATAAAAAGACAGAAAACAAAATCAAAACAACAAAAACCCACTACAATTCACGAGAAGAAGAATAATCATTAGACACGAGCTATTTCCGGCATTTCTGATGTGCCGACGAAAAGACACCCAACCACGTCCAACTTGTATAAGACGGCCACCCATGGTCGAGGAAAAAAGTGGTTGTCTCAGACAAGTGGACGTTTTGGACAGTGTCGGTATACATTTTTTTTCTAAAAGGAAAGAATAAACGGGAAGTATTCATTTGGTCAAGTGATTCTCTTGGGCCGCGTTAGTACTTCGAGACAATCTAAATTTAACCTAAAACCCCCGTTCCAGATCTCAGTTCACAACGTAGTCTACCATCTAAGCTAATAAGGCTGTTTAGGCAGGTTCGACTGTTTTAACCTTGGCACAGATCTAGACTCCGTGTCTGTTGGGGGCGGGCTCTGGTTGTCTGTCTCGTTTTTTATATGTCAATAATGTTTCTGGTAGATATGCTTCTTGACTCTTGAATGATAATGATATATTAATAATTATATTAAAGATCTATTGAAGAGGAACGGCAAAATTCAGAGAAGCAAAATCCCGGACACACTGACACAAAGATTCGAAACCAGGAGACTCGGCACACGAAAAAAATGGAGAACAATCTGGTGGAACGACAAAGTCAAAGAAGCTGTTGTCATAAAGAAGGAACTATTCAAACAGCAGAAAATCCCAAAGACCGATAATAATTACATAATATCAAAACATATCGCATCGCAAAACGTGACGCAAAAAGAATGCGACAAACAGCAAAGAAAAAGTCATGGACCCAGTATGGAGAATACCACCTGTCGAACATTTGCAAAGAAGCACAAAGAGAGTTCTGCAAAAGTGCCAAAAGCATGCGCATAAAAGATGACGAGTTCCAGCCCACAAACATCATATTATTTTTTACCGAAAAAAAGAAGGCAAAGCAATCTTTTTGTAAAGGGAAAATTAAAGAAAGATGAGGAGAATACTTTAATGAGCCACACGTATTAACATGTAAAGTGGAAGCAGCGGTAAAGAAGAGCCCAAGAAAACAATTTTAATCACCATGTATTGATGGAATAACAATAGAGATTATACGAGTCTACAGCGTCCAACTTGTTGCAATATTATGTATTGCACATTATTGTATTGTATGGAATGAGCGTTCTTTCACACAGTAAACCTCCGATTGAACGTCCGTTTCCGATAGAGCCGACCCAAGTATCCCGACTGCTATTAAGATTTACCATGCCACTTAAAGTTTGAAATGCTCAGGTAGGGTTTCGATTTAGTTAAATCAGCTTTGTAATCCAGTATAATACCAGCTGAGATAAGGAATATCTTTTGGTTTGTGCAAATAACTTCAGATAGCAAAATAAAGTATCTATGGTACAGACTGGGATGGTTTGTTGATGCAAGACGACGTAAACGCTTGAATCAATAATATTCTGAACCCGACACCGTGGCAGAGTTAAGAAAAGAGCTCGTTCACCTATGTGTAATAATTATGATAATATGCAACAAAAATACACTTATGACTATAGACGCCTTAACTCTATCCGTACGCCCTAGTGTCATTTTGTACCCCCCGGGTTGTATTCTTCACATTTTAGAATACTTCTAATGCGAAGATCTCTTTGAAACTTTCTGTATTGCTCAAAAAATCATTTTAACAGACTGGTATGCAAAGCGTACGGATCGGATTAACGAGTAAATTTCCTCTTTGAAAAGTGGGGCACAGAGTTCCGCACGCAGTATGGATACGATTGTAAAACACGACGTACGGATAGGGTTAGTAACGTAGATGATAGATTACTAGACAACACTGTGAACTTAAATGTAGATCTGAAAAGGGGGCTGTAGGTAAAATGTAAATTGTCTAGAAACTAATTTGATCATAATGGTATGTGCCATCTTCTAAGAAATCGCTCTTTAGTTAACCTCAAAGATTTAAAGCTACGCTAAACTATAGCTCTAAAATATCAGTTGTGTCGACAGAAAAAGACAAAAACCCCTATAAAATGTATGTCAAAACCCAGAGATTAACCTTTATTCTGTATCAACATTATGTTTGTTGGTTTTATTCTTTCTACGACGGATGTAGGCTCAATGATTTCCGAGCCTGGATCCGACCATGAGGCTCCCAAGAGCCAGATAAGTTTCGATCTCTCCCTATATTTGCTGTCTTCCTTCCGCAGTCTTCCAATAAGGAGGAAACAAGGTAGCCGAGCCGTGGGCCATCCGTGTCAACAGACTGGGACTCACCCTCGGGTTTCATAACACGTGAAGGTTCTATTGACTCTATATGTATCCAGAAAACGCAGATTTTAAGTAGAAAGGGTGGTTGGAAAAATAATTCTTTTAATATAAATGTTGTCGAAGCGACAAGGTAGTTTTTGTTTCTATAACTGGCGCAGAGTTCTCTTCCTAAAAGAAAAGACACCCTAAAAAATATTGAGTAGTTTTCAATGTCCTTGCACACAATCCTCGTCTGCTCTTCCTCGAAATAAATATTCCGTGATCTGTGTAAGAATAGCGTGATTATCCTTAATGATGCTCAAAGACAGCGTTTCGTGTTACAGAATTCCGTGTCACAGAAGAAATCGATGCGTAATACACCCAGATGAGTTCGATTCCTTTACAATAAGGCCCTGAGCGCATGCCTCAGATCGCGTTACCCTTCCCCTCTTCACAATATCGAACTAAAGCCCTAACAGGCGATGTTATAAACAGGTAGCAATTATCCTGAGAGAGCCTCAGGTGCATAATATGTCCTTTTCTAAAAATGGTGAAAGGGTATAGGTTTAAGGCCCCTATCAACACTATAAAGTTATTTAAGAGTCAGGACCTCCGAGATAAACGTTCATCTCCGAAAGTTCCGGGCCAAATGAGACATTCGTGTAAAATGCCTTTCCCAATGACACAATGTTGACCGAGCTTGTCTTTTAGTCAGTGGAACTAGGTTGAAAAGGGTTGATACTGTACTGGTCCTCACTGCTCCTCTAACCCACAGGGCTACCGACCTACTGTTTTTCTTAATGTAAGTGTTCCAACGCCCTCACCGACACAATTTAGGTCATTCTGGAGGCACTGAACTCATTTTGATCTACACGCAACGACAGGTAGAGCCTTGCCGCTACATCGCAGACACGGTACTTTCATTTTAGTGGACTCCAAGATTCCAATGCAGTTTCAAAGGACAGTTTTATTTGTGAGGCAGCGTGGTGGAATCAGGCTCTCGTCAATTTTTGGGCATGTAGAATTATTGGTATCATCCTAAAGCTTGTTCACTTGTCTTTATTTGGATGAAAATAATATCCTTTTATCTTGAATACAAGTCGAGATATTTGCGAATGAAGGAGATGGGGGTCACCTGTTTTCAGAGGTGAAATTAGTGAGAAAATGGCTGCCCAAGATTACTTATTTCCTTAGATTTAGAGTCCGTGGTAACTGGAAATGTACATTTTTATGCCTTTAATCAACGTTTTTCAGAAAAATACACACAGATATGAGTTCTTTAATGGGCATGAAAGGTGTTATGTCAACAACAAAAATTGATGAAAATTCACAAACCAGTGGAAAAATGCAACTTTCTTCACTTTAATTATTTTGACGAGAGTCTGATTCCACCACGCTGCCTCACAAATAAAACTATCCTTTGAAACTGTATTGGAATCACGCCAAGATTGACAAAGTGGGCGTCAGATAGTAGTTTAGTGGTTAGGCTAGCCCACTCGTAACCGTGAGGTTGTGGGTTTGGGGGTTTGAGCCTCAGACCCCACTCTGTGTCACTGGGAAAAGGCACTTACATGAAATTTCCTCACTTCAAACATCCATAGACAGCAAAAGATCTTCTCAGTTTGTTAGTGTTATAGCGCCAATAAATGGCAGCTCGCACTGCATACTTTCCAGGAAGTTGAGATTATTCAAATTTACTATCAGGTTTGCTGGGATAATAATGTAAATTGTTAAAGCGCAGAGAGCTTGCTGTTGAGCGGGAATATGCGCTATACAAATGCTATATTATTATTATCATTTTATTTTCATTATCATATTATTATTATCATTATAATCATTATTATTATTATTATTATTATTGTTAA
>NW_004797417.1:766830-768160 GCF_000002075.1 Aplysia californica
CTTCTTCTTCTTCTTCTTCTTCTTCTTCTTCTTCTTCTTCTTCTTCTTCTTCTATTTTTTTCATCTTTGAAAAAAGGATGGGTAGGGATGGGATGGAGGGCTGCTAACTTGCTAAGGTTTTGCATGACAGACCCCTATACTTTATGTGTTATACAGATCTAGTGTATTAGTTTACTCTCACTTGTCAATAATTAATAACATAATATAGATTATAATTCTCAATAATCGACATAGATCTTCAGGGTGAAGACTTAAGTGATTTAATCAACTTTACTCACTCCACTGTTACAAAGTGATGCGATCGCACACGTATTCTCTCTCATCTGCACGTGTGGGTGGGTGTGCACATGTGAGTGTGAGTGTGTGTGTATGTGTGTGTGTGTGTGTGTGTGTGTGTGTATGTGTTTGTGTGTCTGTGCGCGCGCTCGTATGTGTGTATGCATATTATGAATGTGAAAGCACGCGTGCCCACTTTATTGTAATTGTGTGAATGTTTTCACCATAACCTCATATTAACAGAGTGCTTAATTAGTCCGCGGACGTACAATTCGATCAGCGAAAAATGTGCATGAATGTTTAAAAAATCATGTCCTCAATAGCCAGATTCCGCAAAGGCAAAATGAATTTTTCTACTTCGGATTAAGCAGTTAACGAGCTTGACTTAAAGGTGCTTACGTGCATGTCCAGCCACAAGTCCCCATCTCGCTCACAAATGATGTCTTCACATCAAATATTTATACCGCTAATGACTGCACAGTTGCTAAATGTTCTACTCGACATCCATTTAGCAGTCCTTCCTGGAGCGACAAGGGTCTTTCATTATCATACTGTAGTAATTAGAACGTTTTCGCCAGATTTCTCCGGTCACATTTGCGGTCGAATTCTTCTCTGTACAACAAAGTCCCACAGATGAGTGGTAGATTGAAATAAATCTGAAGTGGTCTTTAGACTTGAGCGACTACCTCTGAATATGTTAGTGCGTTCAGAAACTGGAAGGGCTCTTCCAATATAATTCCACGGTCGTATCTTGGAAGAATTAGACAGACTTAGAAGCTGATTTTTGTTCAGAAATAATACAGTGACGTCGACCTTTTTACTTGTGCCATTAGGGTAGATTGTTAGGATTTCCACATTTTAACATAAGCATTCTCTCGCGTTCGCACATACACACACACACACACACATAGACACATACTCACACATACACACACACACACACACACACACATACACACACATAGACACATACTCACACATACACACACACACACACACACACACATACACACACATAGACACATACTCACACATACACACACACACACACACA
>NW_004797417.1:768455-775113 GCF_000002075.1 Aplysia californica
TCTCTGTTTGTCTCTCTTTCTCTGTATTTATCTATCTATCTGTCTATCTATTCTATGTATTTATCACTCACACCAACTCAAACACACACACCCACACACACAAACATACATACACACACGTACATACACACACATACACACACACACACACACACACACACACACACACACACACATACACAAACACACACAGAGACACAATTGTTCTCTCTTTCTCTGTCTGTCTGTCTATTTGTTTCTCTCTCACTATCTTTCTCTGTAGCATTCTTTCTATCTCTATCGTTATATCTCATAACCTCAACTCGTCCCCCTCTCTCTGTCTCTCTCTCTCTCTCTCTCTCTCTCTCTCTCTCTCTCTCTCTCTCTCTCTCTCTCTCTCTGTCTCTCCCTCACTTCGTTCCTTTTACTCCTTCTTTGTCACTAACCATAAAACTGAGCAAAGTGATTCGGCTATATATGGACAACATTTTGTGTTTGATTGACAGCTGAACCCATAAAAATCAAACAAAGACACGGCAGGCAAAATGAACAAAAATAGGCGAAGGAGAAGAAACCACCAGCTAACGCCACTATGACCCAGGCTGGTTTGGTGTGTCTGGGATTCCCGAGACCGCCAGAGAAGTTTCTCCGAGTCAGACGATATGATTGTGAAAGGCAATATTGTTCGCATAAAGAGAAGGCAGACAAACCTTTTTCCCCCGGTTGCGTAATTGAGTCTTGCACGGAGGTTCTTTCTTGGGCAAAAGAATTACATGTGAAAACATGGCACTTGGCAGAGAGATCGATGGGGTGAGGGGAATAGGCGAGGGGCGCGAGGGATTGGGGGAGGGGTGTACTAGGGAGTCAAAAAGAGAGTTTAAAAAGGAGAGGAGAGAGACATGGGGATATGGAAGGGGTGGGGAGGGGGGGGCATAGAAGGGGAAGGCAGAAAGATAGAGAGGGGAGAGGGAGAGTGGGAAAGAGGAAAGTTAGAGGAGAGAACAGAAAGGCACAGAGAGAGAAAGAGGCCGAGAGAAAGAGAGCGAGAGCGAGAATGAGAGAGAGAAAGAGAGAGAGAGAGAGAGAGAGAGAGAGAGAGAGGGGGAGGGAGAGAGAAAAAGAGAAAGAGAGAAAGAGAGAGAAAAAGAGAGAGACAGAGACAGAGAGAGAGAGAGAGAAAGAGAGAGAAAGAGACAGAGAGACAGAGAGACAGAGAGAAAGCATAGTTTGATATAGAGAAGGGGTTTGTTTTTTGGGAGGTTTTTTTTCATTGCCAATGGCTACTTCAGATTCGCATTGGTATTACGTTGTGACTGGAATACTTTCAACAGTGCTTTTTTTGGCCTGAGGCTGAAAGGGTTGAGGGTTGGAAGAGGGAATAGGGATGAATAATGCTTGCTTCACAAACACACCTTAACACTTTTCCCCCAGCAGCGCGCACAACACTTGTCCCCACGTACTAGGATGTAGATGTGGTACATCAGTAATGCATCTGTATCTTGGCAAAAATACTCCAAACAATATGCAATTTTCAGGATATTGAGAAAATCGAACGTGATGATTGTATGTTCACCCAAAAAATAATTTTTAAAAAAATTCAAATCCGAACGGAAAACATTAGATCTAGCAATCATCACCTGAATTTTCATCTTGGCGTAAGTGTAAAGCAGAACACATTATCTGGTATACTCGACATTTTTTCAACAAAAAATGACTCCATTGTTATAAACAAACTGATTTCGACCTCAAAGGCCACATGAACCACTCAGAAAGAAAATTATAACACTAAAAGTGTGCATGTCAAAACGTAGATCATTGTTACTACATTCTGTTTCTATATCACACCGTCGCCAATCGGCGTCCTGTTGTGGCAAAGTGTTTAACGGAAAACTCCGTACTTGTAATCATGTAACAAAGATACTTTTTGTCCACTTCAAGATTAAAAGGTGTGGATTTGATTTAAATACTAGCAAAAAAGTCAAGGTCTCCTATAAAAGAAAAAGACTGAAAGCAATCATAATAATTGAACTTGGTCCCCTTTTCACAAACAAAATATAGAGGAAACTCGCTTTTTGGAAAGGAAAGACTAGATCAGCAAAGATTCGAACAGCAAAAGTATTTGTATTTAAATTCAAGACAAAATGTATTATACCAGTGCATGCATTAGGCGCCACAATGCTTTAGGTTTGCTCATGAATGACAATAATAATATACACAGCAAGTAGGAAAAAACCCCCATCTTATTCTAATGGGTTTTTTAAAACTAATTTAACAAAGGCCTTGAGATGATAGTACCGAACAATAATATTATGAGTGATGTATCTATTCTTTTTGTTTTTTGTAAATTTGAGGTAATTATAATGTATCTGATTTTTAAAGGAGTATGATCTAACTTAGGTCACTTTTCAAGAAGATTATAACTTTGGCTGAGACCTATAATATTATGGCTCTTCATCTGTAGACTTTTAGTAAAACCGAATGATCGTGTGCCCCTTTCAATTCATGTTTTTCAGTTTTAATAAGGTTCTACGGTGTTCGCATTACTGCATAATAAGGTCATATGAGCGCCAATGGGTGGATACCAACAGAGAAGTCCAAACGGGGAATAAGGCTTTCTCTGCTCACCTCTCTAGCTTCAACAGCACAAAGTCTGCTTCGACTATCAAGACACCCCAGAAATAACAGTTCACCAGAGAGTGACAGCGTACAAAAAAGTAGATCTAAGAGGAAAATGGCAATAGTAAGGATGAGGAAAGAAGAAGCAGCAGTTCCACCCTATGTTGTTCCGGCACAGTATGAGCACGACATTGATAAATCAGCCCATTTACAATTCTACTGTGCATATGATCATGCTAATATTCCACTTTGGGAATGGCCAAAAGACAGATTCAGTTAGTAGGACTGCCCTGGTGGGGGGATCATTTATGTTTCTATTGCCTTCTTATCACAAGGGCTCTTGTAAGTTAAATTAATGCTGATTGCAGCCGTGTTGCAGTTTCAGTGGCGGTGGGTGGACCAAAACTTGGGTGGGGCTTCGATTGCTTCCATTTTTTAACCACCAAATAGCAAGCAATAAGACATAAACAGTACGGATTTTACTATAGTCACAGTGAGCCACGTCATTTTGAGAACCATTCAAACGAGAAGAGTGATCTATGTCTTGCATCTCTTTGTTCTAAGTTAGATTCTTCTGGATGAAAAATTTGCCTAAGAGTGGAATCGACGTGATTTATAACTGTTAAACCTCAGCGGCACAAACACAAACATGCACACACTGCACTTCAAACACATTTCGTCTAAAAGCTCGATTAGGTCGTGTAGTCGTGGATGGTAGAACGCACCTAACAAAGGTCCAAAGAGCGCGTAGGTATCTGGGTCACTGGGGGAAGTGTGCCGTAAACTTTCACCCCATTGTCAGGGCTAGGAGAGCGTGAGCCCTCTGTACAGTGTTATTTTTTCCAGTCTACTACCATTTTACAGAAGAATTACGAAAGAGGCGTGGAAATGGGCTCATCATTTGCTGAGTCCGGAAGACATTTGATTGGCTGTTAGGTTACTATAGTTGTAAGTATAGACAACAGTGATTGGATAAACGAGAAAGCCGCCAAGTTGATCACGTTATGTTCATTGCGGCCTTCATAATGGTATCAACTGCTTATTTTGTTATGTAAGAAACTTTCATTTACTTTGGGATAAAGTTGGGGGGGGGGCTCAAGCCTTCACTACCCACCGCCACTGAGCAGTTTCCCTACATTAACATTGGAAAACTAAGGTCAGAGGTGTATGACAGTCTAAAACTGAATCTTTTAAATAACTGAATACAAGAGTCAGTCTTCGATGAACTAATAGTTGCAGAGAATACTTCGTGGCGGAATTTGAAAAGATGATAAATGTATCAAAATCAGGGCAGAAATAATGCCCCACGAATTGTAAAAGTATCTGTACTCGTTGTCGGATTATTAGTGTACAAGTGGGGCAATTGTCGCCCGCTGGTCAACGTTTTTTTCATAGACAAGGAAAGTGCGAACTGTTCTAAATAATATCGGGGCCTTACAGTTCAGACGGTCGACCAAGCTCTCACTGTTTTTGGATGTTTCAGTTGTTTGTTTCTTTGTTTCTTTGTTTGTTTGTTTGTTTGATTGATTTTGTTTCTTTCTTAATTTTCTTTCTTGTGTTTTTTGCATTCATTTAGATTTAATGCTTTTAAAGCCTGCGTTGGGGGTTGGGGAGGGAGTAGGCTTGATTTTCTTTTTCTTTTTGTAATGATCTGTCAAGAAAGGGTTAATCATTTTTGCAATCTAGAATAAGACTCAAGGAACACTGCCCCAAAACGGCCAGTACGAATTTAAAAAAAAGAAGAGAAACCTGACGGCAAAGATGAGTGCGGGTACCCGGCAGAATAGATTCCTGTACACTCAGACGAAAGAATCATATTATCTTGACTACGAAAAGAATTGATTTACTATTCTTCATCATTTTGTACCTTTCAATGGTGAATCAAATTAAGACAGACAGCGAGGCAGTGATGCAAGCATAGTCTAGTTATTTATATGCGATGTGTGTTTCCATCTGTCTGGAATTCTTGAAGTGTATCCTGGACCATAGCTCATGGTATTAAAGAGACGGACCACTTTAAATAAGTTTAGTGTTATTTTTTTCTCTCACATTTTTTCAGTCTTCTAGGAGTATAGCTAGTGGGATGCGACGGAAAGTAATTTGAAAAGATAATCTTGGAATGACAATAATATATTTGTTTTTTTATTCTTCTTCACAAGACTTTTTTTCTAGGACTTGACTAAGTTCTATAATTCATATATTTGCTTTTGGTACTACATCTCACATCCCCCACCTGCCTCGCCTCCTCTCTCACTTTCTCTCTCCCTCTCTCTCTCTCTCTCTCTCTCTCTGCTCTCTTTCTTCTTTCTCTGTCTCTCTCTTTCTCTCTCTCTCGCCCTCCCTTTTTCTCTCTGCCCATTGGGGCGTAAAATATTCATGAACAATCAATCTCTCCATCTCTCTGCTTTGTTTCTATTTCCAATTACAAATGCACAAATTTTCCCAATACCATTCAAACTGCCTCGACTCACATCATCCAAAAGCTAGAGATTCACGACTATGCGCAAACCTTCCATTAAAGTACTCTCTCTCTCTCTCTCTCTCTCTGAGAGCGGCTGAATAGCTAGACAAATATTTAATGACTTTACGCGACTTTGAATTTTACTCATTCTAAACAAACATTTTTTTAGTAAAAACTTTACTGCACTTGCAATACAATTGGATTATATAGGTTCTGAAGATTAGAGGTGTTACCAGAGAATAACAACCACTAAAAACAATGGAGAGGGATACGGACGATTCAATTCCGAACAACAAAGAGCCATCAACACTTCTGAATATATCCAAAGTAACTCCTCTTTTCTCCGCATGCATGTCCTTGATGTACATTGTTAGTTCAAGGAGTATCATACTGGTCTAAGTACTTCCAATCCTTGCATCTGTGGTGTAGCGGTTAGTCACTTCGCTGTCGCACGCAAGAGACCCGAGTGTGATTCCCAAATGAGGAGAACATTTTCATCGATTATCTTTGATTTTCAGCGAGAACTTGGATGTCACATCCATCTCAGCCAGGGCAGGCCCTGACAGAAAGAGTTGGAAGTCTACTCCCTAAATGATATTGATTGATTTGTAAAAGCGCTTACACTTAATTTTAAAATGTACCTGCGATCCTCAACAGGGTATTGTTGTTGTTTTTTTTAATGACTTTAAATGACTGTTCACTCAATTCACAAGGTTTAGTGGAGACGGATGTTATTTCAGAACCCCCCCCTTTTAGTTATTATACAATTATCGAAAAGAGTGCTAACCCAACATCCTTTCCCATTTGGTATTTTGAACTACATGTACACTATCTTGCTAGTTTAAAGTTCTCAGCAAACACTATACTTTTGAAATGACCTTCACTGTGCCGATGACTAATGGAGTAAGAATGCTAATGTATTTGGATTACACTTTATTCAGCTTTGTTGTAAATGCATGGCATATCCAAGCGTCACCTTGAATGATTTAGTCTGTAGGATAGATCAGAGAGTTTTCATCTACTTTCTTTCAATTGGGGGGGGGGGAACTATATAGAGCCATAAACTCATTGGCAAGCTTTTACATGACCGATATAGTGGTACACCCTCTAATGACACAATTTAGGTCATTAAAGTGCAGATTTCGACCCTACCTGTCAAGGCCATCTGGTGTTGAGACGTATGCAATGCTGTAACAGAAATGCCGAGATACTGAGAAAAACTTCCCCAAACAGAAACCTAGCCCGGTTCTTCTGTGTATGACAGTGAAACACCCTAACCACCCCACCACAGACTCCGGTCTCATGTGTCTGTGGTTGGGGACACTCCAGAACATTTCACTTGTCTGTTCTGAAGATTCACTACAATGCACATCGATTGAGACGCCCGAGCCGTGCGAGCCCAAAGCTGTGGAACCACTGACAACCATAAATCAAGGAGAGTGGGGTGTGTATCACCACCAAGAGGAGAAAAGGGAAGAGAAGGTTGGCGAAGGCAAATCAGGTTTCTAGAGGGGGAACTGGATTTCTCTTGTGATCCAGTACTCGATTTGGGCTGGGACTAGACATATCCCTGTTGTCTTTATCTCTTACATCACTTTTATT